>NC_057400.1:6469748-6616119 GCF_019320065.1 Cervus canadensis | reverse complement strand
GTGGCATGGCGCTGCCACTATGAATTCCTGCAGGGGATGTCCAGATTTGAGGCAGTCCTGCTTAGGGCTGGGGTTTCCGCCCAAGCTTTTCAGCCTGGGGTGGTGGGTGCTGCGGGGAGACTTGCTATGTGGGGGAGACCTCTCTGCGGGTGATTCGAGGACTGTCCTGAGTCCATAGGCTCTGTTGGTGGGGTGGCAACTGATCACTCTTTGGGTACGTGGATGTTTATCTTTTTTAACAAATGCACATATGCATTTAATACACACTTTTGTATGCATAATATAATTTCACAAATAAAGTGATAGAAAAAAAAGTGATTTACTGCTCTCTAAGCAGTCCTCAGGCCTTTAGTTAAAATGCCAAGAAGGGGAGTGGCTTAACTCCTCCCTTCCCCTCTATCCCTCTTCCCCTTGCAGACGCTGCTAGTTTCATACTCAACATTCATTCTCTATATCTTCTTTTCTGATAGAAACCTGATTTATTCTGGGTGGCTAAGTTCCCAGCTCAAGGACCATATCTCCTGTCCCCCTTTATAGCTAGTGTTGACTAAGAAGACATGAAAAGATTTGCTGGGGCCACTCAGCTGGAAGGCACGCTCTTTAGCATACTGCCTCTTCTGTCTACCCCAGTTTGTTCTGCTTCTTGCCTGGAATAAAGATTGATGGCTGAACTCCAAGAGCCTCTTGGAACACAAGGCAACCTTAAAGGTAGAAGCAACATTGAGGTGGCAGAGCAGAAACTGGGAGAAGTCAGGAGTCCCCGAAGACTTTGAGGAGCTGCCCTTACACTCCTGGATAGCCAGCTCAGGTCTTCTTTCAATGAGAGAAAGACCAACATCTGTCTTGTTTAAGTCATTCCATGTGCTTTCTGTTTGTGGTAGAATGATTGTGAAAACGGCCGTCTTATCCACTCCTTTCCACACGATGTGATGTGTCTTTCCAGTTCCTCCCTCAGCGGTGGAGTTGGCTTCCTCACCCTTGGAATCTGGGTGGGGCTTGTGGCTTGGTTTGGTCAACAGTATGTGGTGGGGGGGACCATGAAACCGTTGTGAGCTTAGGTCTCGAGGCCTTACAAGCTTCTGCTCACCTTCTTGAAACCCTGCCCAGCTAGTTTTCTTGGTGATGAGAGACACATGGCTCAGTCCCCATCATTTTCCTAGCTGACCACCACCAGTCCCCGGATGACCCATTGCTAACCTAATCACCTGCCAGGACCAACCTCCAACCTGCAGAGACCAGAGGATCTCCCCACCAAGTCCAACCCACATTACTGACCTGCATGACCTTGGGCTAAATAAGCGGTTGCTATTTTAAGCCTCTGGGTTTGTTATACATCATTAGTTAAATGATGCAGTCATACCCACCACCTTTAACCATCAAAGATGCAGTGAGATGTCCAAAAGGCAGCTTTGCCAGTTTCTGTCACCCCTAAGCCTCCAGGCTACATCTCCCCCTGCTCCATTTCTGCTTTCCTTCTCTTCCTTATCTGTTCTTCTCTGCCTTTCATCTACTCATAGCATCACAGAATCTCAGTGCGGAGATGCCCCTTCTCATTTAGTTTGACTTTCTGTTTGCCCACAAGAGGGAACATCCCTAGCACATGTGATCACACCCCTTTCCATGACTTCTACACCTGGGGGCCTATTGCAAGGCCAGGAACCTTGGGGAAGAGTTGGAAAGAGGTCTGCTCACCTGAGAACCACCCACCATCTGTGAGCTGGAAGGCACATGACCGGTAAGATCTGGCAAGATCCACTAGGATTGGCAAGATGAGCAGAGAAGCAGAGGTGGGCGATAGGGAGGGGTGTGGACTGTGATGAGCTGTGCTGGCTTCTCCATCGTGGATGGCTACAGCAGGTAAATGCCTTGGAGGACTGGGAGATTCTCAACAGTCACGTAATTCTGAAATGTCAGCAACTAGTGTGACTTTTTAAATGTTATTTGTGGACCACAGTATATTGGACAAATCAAAGCTGCCTAAGTCTTTAGGTCCGAAGTGTGTGACTCTGATCCAGTATCTGATCAGCCTCGACCTCCCCAAAAGTACAAGCACCCCAGCCCTAGTGCTCAATGGCCCTGATGGCTGACCTCAGCCCCCGAGCCCAGGACCCTGGGCTGAAAGAACTATAAACCCTCTAGGGGGCCCACCCACAGGCCTGGCCCTATGACCTGCCTTGGTTAGAGCAGTCTTTGTGAAGAGGTGTCCCTGGCCATCCACTGCTTCCATGTTATCCTCCCTGCTTTCCTCTTGGGATGTAAGCTGGACTTCAGAGCATCTTACCTCTCCCTTCAGAGCCCGCATGAAACCTCCCCAAACCCAGAGCACCCAAAGTTGTGGAGTCAGATAGACCTGGGTTCCGACTCCAGCTCTGGGTCACCTCGGGATGTTGTGTATCCATGGGGATTGAAATGCAATCAGGGTGGTGAGCGGGACCCTTGAGCATTTGCTGAGTGGATGGCAGCTGTCAGGAGAGGTTCAGAAGTTGGGTGTGGGGTGCCTGTCTGGTCACCTGTCCCAGTCCACGGGCATCCCCTGGGTTTGTTCATCAGAACCCTCCCCCACATCCCAGCCTGCAGACCCTTCCATCTGCGTGGAGTCAGTCTCACCGTGGACACCTGTGTGTGTGCATCTGTGTGTGTGTCTGTATGTGTGTATCTGTGTGTGTGTGTCTGTGTATCTGTGTGTGTGTATATCTCTGCATGTGTCTACGTGTGCGTGTCTGTGTATTTGTGTATTTGTCTGTGTCTCTCTGTGTGTGTATGTGTGTGTGTATCCATGTATGTGTCTGTGTCTCTGTGTGTGTCTGTATGTGTGTATCTGTCTGTGTGTGTGTCTGTGTGTGTGTGTATAGGTCTGTGTGTGTGTCTGTGTATCTGTGTGTGTGTGTATCTCTGCATGTGTCTACGTGTGTGTCTGTGTATTTGTGTATGTGTCTGTGTCTCTGTGTGTGTGTATGTGTGTGTGTGTCTATGTGTGTGTATCCATGTATGTGTCTGTGTCTCTTTGTGCATGTATTTATATATCTGTATCTGTGTCTGTGTGTGTATCTCTGTATGTGTGTATCTGTGTATGTGTGTGTGTGTATGTGTCTGTGTGTGTGTCTGTGTGTGTATCTCTGTGTGTGTGTCTGTGTGTGTATCTGTGTATGTGTGTGTATGTCTGTGTGTGTGTGTGTCTGTGTGTGTATCTGTGTATGTGTGTGTATGTCTGTGTGTGTGTGTGTCTCTGTGTGTATCTGTGTATCTGTGTATGTGTGTGTGTCTGTGTGTGTGTGTCTGTGTGTGTATCTCTGTGTGTGTGTCTGTGTGTGTATCTGTGTATGTCTGTGTGTGTGTGTGTCTGTGTGTGTATCTGTGTATGTGTGTGTATGTCTGTGTGTGTGTGTGTCTGTGTGTGTATCTGTGTATGTGTGTGTATGTCTGTGTGTGTGTGTGTCTGTGTGTGTATCTGTGTATGTGTGTGTATGTCTGTGTGTGTGCACATCTGGCAACAACACAGCCCTGTCCGTCTTTAGGTCTTACTGCTTCAGACAGCTTCAGGACTGCCACCGCTGAACTAAGAATCTAGAAGTTGTCTTCAGGGTGGACACCACAGTCCCAAAGTGAGGCTCCTTTCTCTCTCTCCTTTGGGCTCCCTCGTGGCCTTCTGGGGCCTCTGTTTCACCGAGGCCTGACTTCTGGGCTCTCCTCTCGGTGTGATGGGCAGACCCAAGTCAGCTGGGCTGACATGCTGGTGTGGCCACTTCTCACCTGGGACCTGAGTGCCTGCCCCACCTTCCTGAGTCTGGGTTTTCTTATCGCAGCCACAAGGGTGGTAAATGGAGAATCACTGCCCATCTTGCAGGGTATTTGGGAGGATATAAGGGAAGGTGTATGGAAATCACTGTGGGGTCACTGTTGGGGGTCCCCCCATCCTGATCTCAGCAGGAGCTTGGGAAGCCCCCGACAGGCAGGCTGAGGAGGGAGGGACGCTCCTGGGGGACAGGCCGCTTCCGGAGCCTTCAAACCATCCTCCAGAGCCAGCTGCCTGTGCAGAAGGCTGCCACGGATGCTGAGCCAAGAGCAGGGGGCTCTGAGCGAGCTCCGGAGACTCAGGCACCCACCCACCCACCCACCCGCTCACTCACACACACACACACACACGCAGGGCACTTGGGGAGCACTGGTGGAGGGTGGGGCTGCGTGTGCACATGGCTGTGAGTGTGTGTGAGTGTGAGTAGATGGGCATGCTGGAGAATGAGGACTGAATGTTACGTGACGTGCCTGAGTTCATCCTGCGGTCGGCGCTGGTGCTAACACAAACCTGACTCCAAGGGATTCACCGGAACGCAGGGCACTAGCATCTCTAGGGTGGCTCTGCCCACCATGGGGCACCCATGAGAGAACAGGGCTCCCTGTCCAGCGAGGCTGTGGACCATCCTATCCAGCTGCTTTTTCTTTCCCAAGGAGTCAGCGAAGGGTGGAGGCTGGTTGTCTTGGAGGCCAGAAGCTCTGAAGCTGCTTTCAGCTCTGACACTGGACTTGTGATGACTTCAGCCTCAGTTTCCCCACCTGTCAAATGGGGATGATGGTCCAGGCCACTCACCTGGCAGGACAGCTGTGAGAAACAGATTGGTCCTGTCCAGGGAGATGCCCGCAAAAGGTGCTCCTGGGATGCAGAGATGGAAGGACTCTTCCCTGGGCTGGGTCAGGGAGGGCAGAGGTGACCTTGGGAATGACCTCTCCTGAGGCCCTGAGGCAGGCTGAAAGCTGACCCTGCAGCCACAGATGAGGCCTCGGTCATGCAGATTCTTGGCGCTGAACCCTTATTGGCAGGCTGGATGCTGTCCCGGGGAGAGGGCCAGGGGCAGTGTGTGGGCTTCCCACAGGTCAAGGTTTCCCCTTGCCACAGAGGGTTATGGCAGAAAGGGGTACAGGTGCTCTAAACCCTGCCTGGCTCTGTGGGCATAACTCACACAGAAACCTGGACAGCACTTTCATTGATTTACTCTTCAGACACGCCTTGGCCCCAAGAAGGATGGGAGGAAGGTTATCTGAACTGGGGCTCACCCAGTGCCGGGCAATTCAACAAGTCCTCACTGAGATCTCTCTCCTGGGTCCCCAGTTTCAGAGGGACATGATATTTACTACTTCCTTTGATAACTGAGTCATCACCCGTGAGTTTATTTCTACCACAAAGGCAGCAGTGATCGCCAACCCTGGTGAGGTGGTCACACTCCCTGGAGCCCCCTGGGGGCCTCTTTCCTGTGTACACCCCACTGTCTGTGGCTGCTGCTGCTGGCAGAGAGCTCATGGGGAGACTGGTCTGTGGATCTTTAGGGTCTGCACAGGCCGGTTCCCAGTTCAGAGACTGGCTTAGGCTGGCAAGCAGCAAGGGGCAGGGAGAGTGGGTGGTGGACTCGGGGACAGGTGCGCGGGTGCAGGGAGGCTCCACCAGCTTCACTGAAGCTGACCGCCAGGCACGACAGCTGCTCATAACTAACTCAAGTTCAAGTATGAAGGACTCACTATGTCCTTCAGCCCAGGGGGCTTGCAGCATCCAGCGCAAAACTGAATTTGACAAGAACCTGGGATGGGGGTATATGAGACACCCTGAGTTCCAGGTATACAAACATCTCAGATGGTGGAATGTTCCCCAAAAGCAAGCGGACCCACCTCCCCCAAGACTTTCCAAGAGGAGAAGCAAGCCAGGGTGGAGAAAATCCACATGTAAAATTATGTCCTTGCTCTGCTCCCTTCTGCCTGAGTGATTTTGGACAAGCCACCTAACCTCTCTGAGTCTTGGTTTCCCAACTGTAAAGTGGGGACCAGAGAAGTGCCTAGCCCTTAGTTTGCTGTGAAGTTGAAATGAGACGATACAGGAAAAGCAGTCAGACCGCACCCAGGGTGCAGTCAGGGAAAATTAGCAGTTCCTATCACTCATTCATTTGCTTTGTGAATATAAAGCCCGGACGATGTGGTAGGCCCTGGGAAGTAGCTGAAAATAAGATCCTCCGCCCCGTGGAGGCTATAAATTCCACCACGAGATACGGATTGCACAGCTGCTCTGAGGGGACGTGAATTCTGGGGCGTGAACCTGATTTCCAAATTGCCGAGTGTTACTAATGATGAGACTCCCGAGAGACTGGATGGGAAGCAGGCCTTCTTCTCCCTGGGTGCCTCCCAGCAGCTGGCTGGGAGACAGACTCCACGTGGGAGGCAGGAGGCAGAAGCCCGTCTGTTGGGGCCACAGGTCCCCTGAAAGCAGAGTAAATCAATATGGCCAGGGAGGGCGTGGGTGCAGGCTGTGGGGGCGTTTGGGTTGTGAGAACAGAGATGCAGCCAGTCGAGGAAAAGGGGGAGATTGTGCTGACATGCAGCTGGGCCGCTAATGGGAGGCCATGCTCAGGCCCCAATACTTTTCCTCTGCGTCTGGGGCCACCATTCTGGAAATGTCTTGCTCTTTCTCCACAAGGCTCCCCCCTCCCCGCCCCCCTCACTCTGCGTATGGGGACTCTTGATGGCAACTCAAGGCCTTTTCCGCTGGCTGCCGCCAGCCCAGACCTTGGAGTGGGTCAGTCTAGCCTTTCTTCCAGGGGCTCTCGGACCCTGCCATCTGAGGGCTGCCTGTCCTCCTAGCTGGCCTGCAGCGGGGCCCCCTCCAGCCAAGCACTAGCCCCCCCACCCCCCACCAAAAGCTCCTCACCTCCCCTGCCCCGCCAGGCCAGCTCATGGAGGCAAGTCCAGGAGAGGACCGGCCATGGTCTAAGTTCAACTCGTTAAATCCTCCCAACCTCCCAGCATCTTCCCACCCTGGGACCAGGGCAGGGTGAAACACTCTTCCCTTCCTTACTCAGTGATAGCGGCATGCTGTGGGTACACAGAGCCTGGACACCACCCTGGTCCTGCCTCAGGGAGCTTGGGGTTTCCCAAGAGGCTCAGAGGCCCCGAATGATGACCCGAGTTTTGAGCAGAGCTGGACTCTGTGACCTGGGAGGCCAGGCCAGCCTGGGGCCCTGGCACAGTGTACCTGGCCCTCGGGGTGGGAGCCGAGCCAGCCCCTCCCGGAGTCCCTGCTCTCCCAGGCTGAGCCCAGGAGCAGGATCTGGGAAGCATTGTTTGGACTGGTGTTTTTAAAAAGGAAACAATGGGATGCCTTAGGGAGGGCTCACCGCAACGCCAGCCAGGGAACGAACCCTGGGAGCTTTTGGCTCTCCTGCTCGGCTTTCATGTCCCCGACTGAGCAATCTCTCTCGCCCCCGCCCTTAGGTGAGGTCACATCTCCCCAGAGGCCTCGCCACCCGTCCTCCCTGCCAGCCATGTCCTAGATCAGAGGTTCCTCCAGGAGAAGTGAAACTGGGCTTGCTTCTGCGGCAGCGCCCCTCAGAGCCGAGCGTTCCCAGCTGTGCATTCTGCTGGGTGAGCGGTTTAGGTGGTAACTGAAAGAGCCAGCGACAGTTCAGGGGAACTTGTGGAAAGGCATGGCACCAAGGAATGACGCAGGGCTATCATTGGGGGCCATAGCACAGTCTTCTGAATGTTCTTGTGATGACCTGCCAGTGGACGCTTCACTCCAAGCTTCTCGAAACGACCAAGACAACAAGCCAGTCAGGGTGACACGCATTCTTTCATTCACTGGAAAATATCTGTTGCCTACTGACCACGTGTCAGGCTCTGTGCTGGGCCCCAGAGGCTGCAGCCCCGAGGCTGGGGACAAACCCTCCTCCTCCGGCCCTGCTGGTGGTCAGACGACAGTGTCAGATGCAGGTGGGCAGGTCTGTGGGACTCTGAAGGCTGCCCATCCCCATAGAAAACAGGACAAGAAGACAGAGGTCCCTACGTGCCTGCTGTGTCCAGGGAAGCGTCATTCTTGGACACTGCAGGCCAAGGAGAAAGGGATTTGGCCAGGAGTTAGCTGTGGGGGTCAGCAATGGGGTGAGGTCATCAGAGGTGTATGTGCTGCAAGCCTGACCCTTCCAGGTCTGTCTGGGGAGGGAGGAGACTCAGGGGGAAGAGAAAGAAAGTCAAATGGCTGAGCCAGTTCAAATATCCTTCCTTTAGTCGGCCTCCATCTAGGATGGGGAGAAGTGGCAGGGGGCTCAGCAGGCACCCAAATGGAGCGATTTTTTCCTCCACAAGTAGACTTTCCAATTAACGTATAAACACTACTGTATATAAAATAGATAACAGACGAGGATCTAGTATATAGCACAGGAAAAATTAAAGTATTGGTTGCTCAGTTGTGTCTGACTCTGCCACCCCGTGGACTTAGCTGGCCAGGCTCCTCTGTCTGTGGAATTCTCCAGGCAAGAATACTAGCGTGGGTAACCTTTCTCTTCTCCAAGGGATCTTCCCCACCAGGGATCGAACCTGGGTCTCCCACATTGTAGGCAGATTCTTTACCATCTGAGCCACCAGGGAAGTCTACTCAATATTCTTTAATAACCTATATGGTAACGGAACAGAAAAGAAGAATGCATGTATGTATACACATAACTGTGTCACTATGCTGTACGCTTGAAACTGACACAACATTGTAAATCAACTAGACTCAAATAAAATGTTTAAAAATCAAGTGAAAATAAAAAGTGAAAACTAAACAAAACACAAATAAGCTTCCCATCCTGTCTACCTAAATACAAATAGGGCAAAAATGCACTGAGTTCTTCATTTATGGGTAAATGGATAACTTATGGGTAGATTCCTCATCTGTACATTGAGCCTGGCTGCCAGGCACCGGGGATGCCGCAGGGAAGGTGGGCAGAGTCCCTGCCCTCCTGAAATTCACATTTTGATGGGTGGGTGGGTGGGTGGGTGCGGGCAGGATGAGCAGAGATGAAACCCAGATAAATCCGCGTGTGGTGGATCAACGGCAGGGAGGGGAAGGAAGAGGAAGGGAGATGGACAGCTCCAGCTCCAGCGCTCTGACCTCCTCCATGACCACTGCATCCAGGTGCCTCACTCCAATACGATGCAGGCCTCTCTCCTCCCGGCGTGACAGTCCTTGTCCACATGTCCCCTTCCGCCTCCATCCAGTCTTCCCACGTTGCCCTCTGGACAGAAAGCCATTCTCCTGAAGGCTCACACTCAACTCCCTGGGCCTTCCTCCTGTGATGCAGAGGAAGTGGGCAACACCCGCAGTTTATAGCTCCCAGAAGAGGTTTGGGATATGGGGACCTCCTCCCCGCTCTTTTCTGCCAGTGATGGGGAGCCATGGTGGGCTGAAGAGGGAGGGGTGTCACCTGAACTGAGCTGGGTGGGTCTTGAGGGCAGAGCTAATCAAAGGCCTGGCGATTACTCCAGGAGGCAGGGGGAGGTGTGAGCCATAGGTGTGAGCTCCCTCCACTGCAAGAGGAGGCCCAGAGATGGAGAGATGGACACACCCCTGAGCCTTCCAGTGGGCATCAAGACAGGGCTGGGCTGAACCGTGGTGCCATGTGTGGTCTGGGGAGGTGGAAGGCTGGTGGCAGATCCGGGGAGAGGCGGGCAGGTTTAGGGTAGCAGAGGAGGGGACCATCGCAGTGAAGGGCGTGTCAGGCTGTGGGGAACTCGGGGGCAGACCTCTGGAGAGAGGTCAAGGCATTTCAGGAAGATAAGGTCAGGTTTGGGCTATGTGTTGCCTCTGGTCTGATGCATCAGATGGGCTTATGTCCATAGATGGCAGAAACTTAGTGACTTTGCCGTGGGAGGGTGTGGATGGGGTGGCGGAACTAGGCAGGGTCAGGATCTGGGTGTTAGAAGCATCACCCCTGGGGCCCCCCAGGACCTGACAGACCCAAGGCTCCTGGCGTGGGACAGATTCAGGGACTGTGTCCTGGGCTCGTGGAGCTCAGCATCTGCAGGGAAGGCAGCCATGCGAACACAGGATTACCATGACAACACAGGAAGGCCCTAGGTTATGGGATGGTCCTCAGGGGGCAGAGTCAAGAAGGGCCTTTTGGAGGAGGTGATGCTTGAGTCATATCTTGCCAATTTCTGGAATTTCCTATACCAGTATTTATGTAATATCTTTCTTTAGATTAATATACTAAAAAAAAAAAAAAAAAGCCCAAACCAGAAAACCAGTTTATTTATTTTAAAGATTTTTTTATGTGGACCATTTTTAAAGTCATTATTGAATTTGTTACAATATTGCTTCTGTCTTTCTTTATGTTTTGCTTTTTGGCTGGGAGGCTTGTGGGGTCTTAGGCCCCCAACCAGGGACTGAACCCACATCCCCTTCATTGGAAAGTGAGGTCTTAACCACTAGACAGCCAGGGAAGTTCCAAACCAATTTATTTGCGAAGGAAACAGTTCCATGCCACTGCCGTCAATAGAGAACCCTATCACCTGCCATTTGCAGGAGACAATACAAGCAAACAAATAAAGAAGTCCATTAAACTTCATCTAGATGCAGCTGCCTGAAGGACCGCTCTGAACTTGAGGTCTGGTGAATGAGTGTTAGAAAGATGTTCAAGTTGCCAGCCCCAAGCTCCTTGATAGGCTGAGCAGTTGTTGAAAAAGAGCTTACTTAAGAGAAAGCAATTTTCTTCTGGTGGCATCGGCCTTAACAGAGCTACCAGCCTCACATCCTGGGCCAAAATGTCTGCTAGAGCAGGCTGAAATCTGCTAGCCTGCGTGCGAGTGTGCATGTATGTAACGGTGTGTGCGCAGTGGCGAGTGTGAGTCTGTCAGTGCATGTGTGTGGGGGGGGCACAGAGCACAGAGCTGAGAAGGCCCCCGGGTGTGTTGAGGGAATGGGGCTCCTTGGAGGGATGTTTAGTGAGGATGCTGTGACTTGTGACTGGGATGAGGCTGTGTGTGGGACTGGACCCTCAAGCACACAGTCCCGGGAAACCCTGTGCGTTGCGGGAGGCCTGGGGGACCAAGGCCCCTCCAGCTGACGAGCTGACCAAGATGGCCCCATGGGCTGGAGGCATGGGGGGCCTTGGGCAGGGCTGTGTGGAAAGGACTCTCTCCGGCCCACCGCTTCCTCTCGAGGCCTCACCTGGAGCATGTATGCTTGCGTGTGTGTGTGTGCATCCCAGTGCCTGCCTTTGGGAGTGTGTGTACCTGCCTTTTTGTCCTCATGTACCCCTGCCTCCACACACATGTGTGTGCGCCCCCTGCACAGGGCGGTCTCACACCAGCTTACACAGCTGAGCCCCACGGGGAGGGGCCCGTTCCTGCTCAGGAAGCTTTCTGACTCACCGCCTCTCTGTGTCCACACTTGCAGAGGTTGTGTGACCTGCTCCCGGTCGCGTGGTATAGATGCCATGTCTTTTTCCAGGAGGTTTACTGGAAACTTTCTGGAATTTCAGGAATTTGGGGGGTTGTCTTCTGGTCAAAGGCAGAAAGGGCAAGAAGATAGGAAAATTGAGACAGAGACATTCCTTCCGAGTGACAGCCTCCCAAAGAGTGGCGTGGTGGGGATGGGAAGTGATGGGATTGGCGGTAAGGATCCCCCAGGCGCTGGCTCCTTCCCACGCCAGACCCAGGAAGAGCACAGAGTCCGGGTTATCAGACTCCTGAGTATGGAACCCAGCCTTGGATGGAGCGTGGTGACTCCAGCTTTGAAGGGACAAAAACTCCTAAGCTCCCTAGAGCTCCAGTCCCCCATCTATTAAATGAGATGTGCTGGAAGAGTCTGTCCCCGAAGCTGGCGAGGATTGGCTGGAATTAAGCGTGAAGTGACTTAACACAGTGCCTGGCATCTAGTCAGTCAGGGATGAAAACACAGCCCAGAGAGGTTAAGAAACCTGGCCAGGGTCACCTTGCCCCGGAGTGAGAGCTGGCCTTCAGTGTCAGCTTATCCCAGCTCCCCTCCGCCCCCTAGCCCACACATTGGGGTGCTGGGGCAGGGGGTGGTTCTGAGAAGCACCTGCAGGGTGTGTTCTGGACTTCCTATGGCCCCAGCCCCACCCCCCTGCTCCTGCACCACGACAGTGGGCTCGCAGAGGGCCTCAGAGGGAGGGTCTGACTGCATGGCCAGTGCTCAGGGGCCTTCTGGGGGAAATCTGGGGGCCAACTGCAGTCTCTCTGGTATCGGGCCTGCCTTCTGGGGAGAAAGGGCTCTTGGCAGCCATCAGATGCTCTGGGCAAGTGGGGCGGCTGTTAACACACCCAGGCCAGTGTCCACTCACCGCTAAGGCCAGCAGACCTCACTGATCCCACTTTCCATCTTCTGGCCTGTCACACACCTCCACTGCCCAGGAGGACTTTTTGAGGCCAGCAGCTACCAGTGGCCCCCACTGCCTGCTGGACGAAGTCTTCACGGCGTTCTCCGAGGTCTCTCTGTCCATGTCCCCTTGGCCTTTGTGATCCTTCGTGGCAAATAGATGGGGAATATAAACACAGATTTTATTTTGGGGGGCTCCAAAATCACTGCAGATGGTGACTGTAGCCATGAAATGAAAGACGCTTGCTTCTTGGGAAAAGAGCTATGACAGACCTAAGAGAGCGTATGAAAAAGCAGAGACATCACTTTGCCCACAAAGGTCCATATAGTCAAAGCTATGGTTTTTCCAGTAATCATGTAAGGATATGAGTTCAGTTCAGTTCAGTCCCTCAGTCATGTCCGACTGTTTGCGACCCCATGGACTGCAGCACGCCAGGCTTCCTTTGTCCATCGCCAACTCCTGGAGCTTACTCAAACTCATGTCCATTGAGTCAGTGATGCCATCCAACCATTTCATCCTCTGTTGTCCCCTTCTCTTCCTGCCTTTAAGCATTCTCAGCATCAGGGTCTTTTCTAAGGAGTCAGTTCTTTGCATCAGGTGGCCAAAGTATTGGAGTTTCAGCTTCAGCATCAGTCCTTCCAGTGAAAATTCAGGACAGATTTCCTTTAGGGTGGACTGGTTGGATATGAGAGTTGGACCATAAAAAAGGCTGAGTGCCGAAAAATTGATGCTTTTCAATTGTGGTGCTGGAGAAGTCTCTAGAGAGTCCCTTGGACTGCAAGGAGATCAAATCAGTCAATCCTAAAGGAAATCAACCCTGAATGTTCATTGGAAGGACTGATACTGAAGCTGAAGCTCCAGTACTCTGGCCACCTGATGCAAAGAGCCAACTCATTGGAAAAGACCCTGATGTTGGGAAAGACCGAGGGCAGGAGAAGGGGATGACAGAGGATGAGATGGTTGGATGGCATCATCGACTCAATAAACATGAATTTGAGCAAACTCCAGGAGACAGATGGAGAAGGAAATGGCAACCTACTCTGGTACTCTTGCCTAGAGAACCCCATGGACAGAGGAACCTGGTAGGCTACTGCCCATGGTGTCGCTAAGAGTTGGACACGACTGAGCAACTTCACTTTCACTTTTCACTTTCATGCATTGGAGAAGGAAATGGCAACCCACTCCAGTGTTCTTGCCTGGAGAATCCCAGGGACAGAGG
The DNA here is from genome assembly GCF_019320065.1 of Cervus canadensis. Taxonomy (NCBI): domain Eukaryota; kingdom Metazoa; phylum Chordata; class Mammalia; order Artiodactyla; family Cervidae; genus Cervus; species Cervus canadensis. The sequence goes on along the minus strand of NC_057400.1, from coordinate 6,602,763 downwards.
AGCCTGGTGGGCTGCCGTCTATGGGGTCACACAGAGTCAGACTGAAGCGATGCAGCAGCAGCAGAAGCTGGGAGATAGAGAAGGACAGAGAAGACTGCTGTGCTGCAGTCCACGGGGTCGCAAAGAGTCAGACATGACTGAGTGACTAAACAGCAGAGAACTAGCTGGCATAGGCTGGTGTTTCAGGAGGTCAGCGCCTCTGCGCCTCCACCAAGCTGCTCCCACTGCCTGGGATGCCTTCTCCTGGTCACTATGGCAAAAACTTTCTTACGTCTCAAGACACAGCTTGCTTGCCATTTCTGTTCTTCAGTTTTTTCCTGAAGCCCCCTCCAAACCCCTAGGTCCCCCAATACCCAGACACTTCAGGGCAGATCTTCATGGAGCATCTGCAGCTCCCAGACCCTGGCAGCCATCTCCTTGGTGACCAGGGCGACCCTGGCACACGGCAGGTGCGGGGGGCATGTGTGTAGCCCTTGGCTTGGCCAGGGCTGGGGTGAGCAGTGGTGTGCGGGGTCTGGTGGGGCACCTGTGTCAGGGACCAGCCTGTTTGTACCTGTTTTCACCTCTGGGTCACCGAGCCAGGCCAACCTGAGGGCCCCCACTTCTGTCCTCTCTGGCACAAAGCCTTGCGGCGATTCTCCACCCGCTCTGAAAACAGAGAGCTCCATTAAACGCAGAAGACAAAGCAGCCCAAACCAGCACACACCCGCTGGAGCGGGGCCATTCAGGGAGGGTGTTTCCAGGGGCACACCCCTCTTCGAACCTCCCATCCACCTGTCTTCTGGGCTCCCCAGAGAGAAGGCTGCTCACCAGCACGGGTGTCCTGGCTCCATGAAGGGGTGCTTGGGAGCTGTCCTCACCCATCATTGCCCCCAGAGTTCCATCTCTACCTAGCAGGCCAAACACCTGGGTACCTGTGTCTGGCTTCCAAGACACCAGCCCATGGCCAAGGGAACCCTGGTCCCTCCTTCCCTTTATCATTCCTGTGGAGGGCGCGGGGCTGCAGGTGGAGGTTGGGGAGGGGACTGGGATGGGCAACTGGGCTGGTGGGGTGTGGTGTGGACCCAAGCAACTGTGACCATTATTAATGTTCTTGTCCCTCTTCCTGGAACATTCTTCCCAGCTCTTCTCTACTGGTTCCTCTTACTCATTGCCCAGCACTCCCTCACTCAAGTTGCTTCTTCCCTCGGAAGCTCTCCTCGGGCTGGGTTAGTCACCCTCGAGGTTAGAGGCTAGGCAGCCACACCTGGCCTGCAGGCTGTTTGCCCAGCATCCTGTTTCAGAAACATGTGAATTAGTTGCCAATGTTTCAAAAATGTGTGACTTCTCTGGAAAAATTGGGCCTTGGGGGTAGCTTGAGGCTTACATTCCCAAACACTAGTGAGGGTGGGGCGGAACCTTCTAGAGAGGGCAGGTCTTGCAATCCACAGCTGCTGATGGATTTCTCCTACCTGCCTGGACCCTGTTTGCATTAGAGGTGGCCATCACAGGTTCCAGAATCCTCTGGGGAAGGGCTTGGGGTCCCATCCATCTCTGAATTGGGGTCAAGCACAAGAGTAGCTCATGAGGATGCCCACTAAATATTTGCAGGATGTGTCTGAAGAATACCTGCCAAACACAGAGGAGGCACTGTTTTTATGAGAAAGGGAGGTTGAACTGGGTCCCACAGAAGTGGCAGAAATAGGACCATCTGGAGAAGCGCCTTCCAATAAGAAGGAGTGGCCTGGGCTGAGGCTCAGAGGTGGGAGCTGGAGGTGGCAAGGCTTGGCTGCTGTCCAGGTGTCGGTGGCGAGGTGGCGGTGGATGAGGTTGAAAACACTGGAGCTGGATCTTTTTTTTTTTTTTTGGAGCTGGATCTTGAAGGGTGAGCGGGTATTTATGAGGAGCTAGATAATCCAGTACTCTTGCCTGGAAAATCCCATGGACAGAGGAGCCTGGTAGGCTGTGGTTCATGGGGTGGCTAAGATTCAGACACGACTGAGTGACTTCACTTTCACTTTTCACTTTCATGCATTGGAGAAGGAGGTGGCAACCCACTCCAGTGTTCTTGCCTGGAGAATCCCAGGGACGAGGGGGCCTGGTGGGCTGCCGTCTATGGGCTCACACAGAGTCGGACATGACTGAAGTGACTTAGCAGCAGCAGCAGCAGCAGCAGCAGATAAGCCTCAAGGGAGAATTTTGGAGGTAGGAGTCCCAGAGTGCAAACACAGTGAGAGGAAAGTGTCCCTCGGGGTTGCTCAAGGCAGGGAGTTCACAGTGACAGAGGGCAGGGCTGTGTGTCAGGGATGGGGGGGATGGAGAGAGATGAATCTCATGTGGGAGGTGAGTCAGGCCTGGGAAAGAGGGTCATTACAGAAGGCCAGCTGAGGATTGCCCTTTTTTTCTCTTTCTTATCCAAAAGCACTGGGAGTGATTCAGGTGGATTTTTGTGTGAGAAAGTTTGCTTTGGTAGACCAACAATTGGAGTTGTCAGTGTCAACGCATACTTCTCAGAAACTGATTGATTAAGTGGACTTAAAAGGATATAGAAACATTGATAGACACCATTCATAGACTCAAATTTCCATGAGCATATAAATGTTGCACAAGCAGAGAAGGTGAAGTTTATCCAGACACACATGGAGCCGTCACAGAAATCACCCTGGTGCTAGCCTCGTAGAAAGCCTCCACGGACTTAGCCAGCTTGACACCCACTGTGTTCTCTGACTACCATGCAATAAAGTGAATCAAGGACCACAGAGTCAACACAAACATTCCAGGTGTCTGGGGATTAGGCAGCATCCCAGTCAATTACACCTGGATCAGAGAGGAAATCACCTGCGGAAATCATAAAATGCTTAGACCTGAATGACCTTAAAGGTGCTCTATACCCAAATTTTAAGACATAGTTAAAAAAAAAAAAGTACTCATAGGAAAATATATAGAATTAAATACATATCAGAAACAAGAAATAATGAAACAAATGAGCTAAGGATTCAACTCAATAAGTTACAGCAGAACATAAGAAAAGAGGGATGAAATAATGACACTAAAAATAGGGGACTAAAGAAATAGGGGACTTCCCTGGTGGTCCAGTAGTTAAAATAAGACTTTGCCTTCCAATGCAGGAGGTGTGGGTTCAACCCCAGGTCAGGGAGCTAAGATTGCACATGCCTCAAAAAACCAAAACATGTAAAACAGAAGCAATATTGTAACAAATTCAATAAAAGACTTAAAAAAATCAGAGAAACAGAGCTAAAAAGGATAGACTACTGAGTGCAACAGTTGCTTCTTTGAATAAATTAATGTGACTAATCAAGGAAAATAGAATAAATATGCAAATATGATGCATAAAAAAAGAAAAAGCTCGTAAGTAATATTCTGTGGATGTAAAAAGAATAAGAATCACCACAGGATAATACATTGATGAGCGTGTGGTCCGTTGGTTCAGTCGTGTCTGACTCTTTGCAACCGTATGGACTAGAGCCTGCCAGACTCCTTAGTTCACGGGATTCTCCAGGCAAGAATACTGGAGTGGGTTGCCATGCCCTCCTCCAGGGGATCTTCTCAACCCAGGGATCAAACCCACGTCTCTTGTCTCCTGCATTGGCAGGTGGGTTCTTTATCACTAGCGCCACCTGGGAAGCCCAGTGAATTAATAAACCTGAGTAGAATGAATAAATTCCTAGAAAACACAAAGCAATGAATAAACTCAAGAAGAAATACTTGAATAGATCAATAGTTGCTTTAAAAATAGAAATGATAATCATGATCTTTTTACAAAAAACTCTAGGGTCATACAGTCTAATAGGTGAGTTTTGCCAAACTTTCAGGAAATAGTTAAGTGTTCTTTTACAACATTTGCTCCAGAATTAGACAAAGCAAGGAAGATATCAGTCCATTTAATAAGGCTGGTTAGCATAACCTGGATTCTGAAACATGGTGAGGACAGTACAGGAAATTATAGGTTTATTTCACTTATGAGGGTAGTGGGCATAGGGTTTATATAAGAATGCAAGGATAACTGAGCATCAGAAAAATCTATCAATGCAATTCTTTCCCAAATGAAAGAACAAAATCATTTCATTATTTCAATAGCATTCAAGAAATGCCAACATCTACTTCTGATTGAAAACTTAGTAAACCAAGAATAGAAGGGAATTTCTTTAACTTGATAAAAGCTGTATGCCAAAATCCTACAGCAAAATCATAATTAATGGAGAAACTTGAGACTCATTTTCATTAAGATTTAGAACAAAGAAACTCTACTCATACTATCAGTACAATATTTTTTTAAACATAGTATTACAGGCTGAAGCTCTAAGACAAGGAAAAGGATAAGAGGTGTAAGGATTTAGATGGAACAGATAAGACTGTCATTTGTGGAAGCATTGACCAACTGCATGGAAATCCCAAGGAAATCAACAAGAAAGTACTAGAATTGGTAAGAAAATCATCAGCTTTCAAGATGAAAGACCAGCTTAGAAAAATCAGTAGAATTTCTTTATAGTAGTTGGTATTTTCCCTTCCTTTTCTCTCTACTTCTTTTCACTTTCTTTCCTTCAACAATTCTTTAAATGCATGAAGCAGTTTTTAGCTCATGGGTCACACAAAAACAAACCATAATCTGAATTTTACCTGCAGACCACAGCTTACTGTTCCTTACTAAGTAACTGCAGTGCCAGCCAGACAGAGAATCAAAATAAGATGCTATTCACAATATCACAGGAACATGAATTATCTGGTCTTAAGAAAAATGAACAAAAAATGAACAAGACTTTCTTAAGAATAGCCTCTCTACCAAAGGAAATTTTTTTAAAATTTGAAAAATGAAGAAATGTTCTATATTCACAAGTGTTAATAGCATCCAAAGCAATCTATAAATTAAGAATTAACCTCAATAAAAAGAGATTAGGTTTCTCAAAGAAATCAACACATTCATTCCAAAGCTTATTTAGGATAATAAAGGTTCATGGATGATAAGTCTGTTTGGGGAAAGAATAGCAAAAAAAAATTTTTTTTAATTTTGTTGTTAACTAGCTCAATTGAGTCCAACTCTTTGTGACCCCTTGGACTGCAGCACGTCAGGCTTCTCTGTCCTTTGTTGATTTAGACCACTTTTTAAAAAGGTTTTATTGAATTTGTTACAATATTGCTTACGTTTTATGTTTTGATTTTTTTGGCCACAGGCCATGTGGGCCAGGTCTTGAACCCACACTCCCTGCACTGGAAGGTAAAATCTTAACCACTGTACCACTGGGGAAGTCCCAAGAAGAGCAAAATTGAGTGTGAGGCGGACACTGCTTTCTTGGCCTTCCATGTTTTCGATACGCCTTTTTCTTTTAGTAGAGAACTCTCAAATTTTGGTCCAGCACACGGTTGCCCAGAGACACATTTCCCAGCATCCCTCGTAGTCAGGGGTGGCTTGTCACAGTTCAGGACGTGAGCAGAGGTGTGAGCAGCTTCGGGGCTGTGTCCTTAACAGGATATCACTGTTAGAACAGTGAGTCTACCTGCCTCTGGAAGATGAGGATCCCATCCAAGGGAAGAGAGGAGCAACAGAACTGATGGGGCCTGGGATTCTGGGTGACGTACAGCAGAGCGGCCTGCCAGCTTGGACATTCACACAAAAGAGACTTGACTCGCTAACCCTCTCGCCGTTTGATCTCCGTTAATACAGCCAGACCAATACCCTAGTTCATACAGTGGGGTATTTGCTCTGTTAGATAATAAACCTACTACAGGTTATAGTAGTAAAAGGGGGTGCTGAAGCAGGAACACATACACAAAGGACAATAGATCAGAGTATAGAGCCCGGGAAGAGTCCCATGAATATATAGGGACCAGATGGAGTGGTAAAGATGGAGATGCAGGATGACGCGGAAAGAACGGGCTTTGGTAGATTGTATTGGGACAACCAGATCTCTCTACGGAGAAAGATCAAGTTGTAATCGCCTAATTTTCCAAACACATACCAAGTGGATTCCAGTAAAATGAAAGAATCTAAAATATGGATGGTAAATTTATAAGATTAACTAATGAAAGTTGTAACAAAAATATATTTTTGTGTCACTGGCATGGGAACGGGGAGACACTACTCGTATTATTTAAAAACAATTTTATAATACACAAAGATGATGGAGAACAGCTATAGTGACCCCCCTGTACTCAAGACCATTTATATCCAATAGTCAAACATTTTCCCGATTGTATTTCTGCTTCTCATGAAAAGGCAGAGGAAAATGTAATAATATTCACGTACCCCAGGCTTATATTCAAAACAGTATGTCCTGGTTAGTGAATTACTTTATCTAAGGTTGGTAAAGGGTTGCTGTTCTAGATCTTCTGAACGAATCTTGTTTCAATCCCTTTTTTTTGTTTGTTTGTTTGTTTGTTTTGTTTTGTTTTTCAATGAATATTTAATAACAAGGTAGATAACATATGCTTATCTAATATTTTTATATCACTGAGGGTAAAGCAAAATGTCCTGTTTACTGGGTAAGTATGACCTGCTGTATGTGGACACTGCAGTGCAATTTAAAAAATACTGTAATTATAATTTCAGAACTTCAGAATCTGAATAGGTGCCAATGTTCTCTCCTTTTTTAATATGGGAAAAGAAAATCCTTTGAAGATCATTTGAAGCTTGGACCAAAATTCCATAGCTGTATTATTAGGATCACTCTGTAGTCTTCAGGATTCAGATACAAGGGAAGCTTCAATTCAGCCTTTTAGGGAAGACATTCCAGCTCTCATGATCTCATCAACCAGGAGAATGTTGGTGGCAATCACAGTGCAGGAGTGAGGAAGCTGTTTCTTTTCACAATAGTTATTCCATATGCCTGCTTCTGCTGCTACCATTGGTTCACCAGTGTTCAAGTCCACACCCACAAGCTGACCGGATTCTGAATGTTCTGCTTGAACTTTAATTAGTGTTTCCTGAAGGTCAAAACCAGAGTTCTGAGCAAGAACCTTGGGAATAATGAGCAACGCATCAGCAAATGCTTGGACTCCAAGCTGGGCCCTGCCCTTTACGCTGGGCTTGTGTTTATCCAGGGCTTCTGCCGTGTCCACTTCCACTGAGCCAGCACCTGGGACTGCACAGCCATCATCAAGAGCATTTTTAACAGCCCTCAAGCCATCTCTTATTGCATCTTTGATTTGAGTAAGCGTGTGCTTATTTGGTCCTTTGATCAATAATGTGACAGAGCGAGGATTGTTACATTTCTCAATAAAGGTGAACTTCTCTTCTCCCAATGTATATTCATAGACAAGTCCTGCATGTCCCAAACAATCAGGATTTAGGTCATCAAGAGAATTTAGGGCTATCCCACCACAAGCAAGAGTCAGCCTTTCCATGTTTCTCCTTTTAGCTCTGCGCAGAGCTATTATGCCTTCTTTGGCAAGAGCATCTAAGGAAAAGGGATCAATTCCCTTTTGATTATTAACAACAAATCCTTTATCTGAATCACCACAGACTTTCTTTTTCAGGTCGATTATTTTTTTAACTCTGTCTTCGATGAATTTCCTTTCAGCTTTCACTAATTTCTCTCTCTCCTCTGCACTCTTGTAAAAAAAGCCAGAATTCACTTCTGTTTTTTCATATTCTAATGACACGTTGCACGTGAGGATGTATGCATCTTCTACTCTCTTCTTCATATCAGGATGCCGTGCCCCGTGGTCCAAAACGAGACCTCTGATTAAGCTTGTATCTGTTTCAGATTTATGTTTCATCTCCATGATCTCAACCATGAAGAGATCAATAGGTTCATCTTGTTTTTTAATGGCCAATATGGAGTCCACTACAGCCTTTGTTAAGACGTCAGAGAGTTCAGCATGAACTTTAGTGCATAGAGATGTTCTGGCCACTTCTATAAGTGTTTCCCTGTCCATCTCTTTGCTTACTTTGACTTGTTCCAAAAACTGAAGTGCCTTTTCTTTTGCAGCTTCAAATCCTTTTGTAATTATTCTGGAATGAAGACCTTCAGAAATGTAGAGATCCACCTGCTTCAGCAGCCCTCCAATGATGAGGACATTGGAAGTGGTCCCATCACCAGTTATGTCATCCTGGGCTGTTGCTACTTTGGCTATGAAGGAGGCTGTTGGGTGTTGAATTTGCATTTCATGAAGCAGCACATTTCCATCTTTAGTGAGTTTGATGTCTCCAGCACCAGAAACAAGCATCTTCATTGTGTGTTGGGCCCCAAGTTGGTCCTCAGCACGTCCTGCAGTCCCAGGCCGCGCTGAGGTTGACCGCCAATGCCGCCTGGGCTAGGGCCACCTCGACCTTGGGGTTCAGAGTCTTCACGGCCACCATAGCTGACCCAGCAGAGGAAGATAAGGGGATGTGGCATGGCAAAAAACCCTGAGCTGGTTCAGCGTGGCTGGAAGTTGTATTTTAAAGCAAACCCAAGACATCATATTATTTCACCCATGAAAATGCTTGTCGCTTAGTTGTGTCCGACTCTTAGCATCCCCACGGACTGTACACTCCCAGGCTCTTCTGTCCATGGAACTCTCTTGGCAAGAATACTGGAGTGGGTTGCCATTCTCTTCTCCTGGGGATCTTTCTGATACAGAGATTGAAGCTGGCTCTTCTGCATTTCAGGTATATTCTTTACTATCTGAGCCTCCAGGGAAGCCCTTTCACTCCTATAAGTACTTAAATATTCATCTCTAACATACAGACTTAAAAAATTATAACCACAGTACCAGGGTCACACTGAACAAAATTCATAATTATTTCTTAATAATTTTATGTCATATTTAATTTGAGTTCAAATGATAAGGACTTTTAAAAACAAGACCTAAAAAGCACAAGCCACAAGGCCAAAAGAGAAAAGATGACAATATCAAAATTTAAGATTTATATTCACAAAGAGTATCAAAGGTACATGGTAGGTTAGGAAAATCAACACAGAATTCATATCTAGACTTGCTGAATTCAAAGTGTGTGCAGGTCTGTAAGTGATGAACTTGCATCAGAATATCAATCAATTATGGTCCCCAAGCACACTGCTTAGATGAGCTGAGATGTTTGTTTTATAGCAAGAATTTCTTTAAACAATTTTTTATTGAATTATAGTTGATTTACGATGTGTTAATTTCCACCTCATAGCAAAGTGGCTCAGTTATACATACATACATAGGTGTATGAACATATTATTTTTCATATTCTTTTCCATAATGGTTTATCATGGGATATTGAATACAGTTCCCTGTGCTATACAATAAGACCTTGTTTATCCATCTTATATGCAATATTGCAGTTTGCATTTGCTAATCCCAAACTCCTAGTCCTTCCCTCCCTCACCCCGCCCCCTTGGCAACCGCAACTCTGTTATCTGTGTCTCGAGTGTGTTTCTGTTCTGTTTTGCAGATGGGTTCACTTGTGTCATATCCTAGAGTCCACACGTAAGTGATAACATATGGCATTTGTCTTTCTCTTTCTGACTCACTTCACTGAGTATGATAATCTCTAGGTCCATCCACGTTGCTGCAGATGGCATTATTTCAATCTTTTTATGGCTGAGTAATATTCTGTTGTACATTTGTACCACACTTTCTTTATCCATTCATCTGTCAATGGACATTTAGGCTGTTTCCATACCTTGACTATAGTAAATACTGCATAGCAAGAATTTTTTGATGGAAGAAGTGTGCTTCGATTTTACCAACTTTTCTTAGGTAGGCAGTGGGTCCCCATTTTGAGTGGAGCTGATAGAGACTATTTAAATAATTCCAAATCAACAAGATAAAGATAGAAAACCCAACAGAAAAATGGGCGAGGGCTATGAATAGGCAATCCTCAGAAGAGAATTCTCGAATGATTGAAGCAGATGTGAAGAGATGCTCCAGCTCACCGATAATGGGTGAGATGAAAATCAACACAAGGAGTCATCATTCATGCCCATCAGAGTGGCAGATTAGAGGTGTGGGTAATGAATGCCAGGTGTGGACAAGCTGTAGGGAGATACAGACTCTGTATACTGCTGAGTGTAGGATGTTAACAGGTATAGCTAGTCTGGAAGATATTCTTTATTTTAGTTAAATAGGCACATGTTTTTTGGCTCAGAATTCCACTCCTGGGTTTGTATCCCAGAAGATGCTTCAAACAGGACCCTGAAGGAGAATGTTCACAGAGGTATTGGTTATGGAGGCTAGAAGTTGCCAGTGACCCGGCTGTACATTCTGAGGGCCTGAGTACCATGCAAATGAATGTTTTCTTCAGAGTAATGGATAAGATGTATTTACAGAACAAGGAGGAGCCTTGAGTCATACGCCAAGCCCAGAAGAGCAGAGACAGAAGGAAATTGATCATGTTATTCTAGCGATTCTCAAACTTTCATCTTAAAAAGCTTTGAAGATTCCAAAGAGTTTTTGTCTATATGTGTTATATCTACCTGCATTTATCATACAGAAACTTAAAATTTAAAACAATGTGTGGAGTCATTAAAAAACAAATGTCCGTGTATATAAATATTTCATGAAAAACAGTTTTATTTTCCAAAGTAAAAAATACAGTGAGGAGTGACATTGTTTAACATTTTTGTAAATCTTTTGAATATCCGCCTGCATAAAAGACAGCTGGATTCTCATATCTGCTTCTGGATTCATTCTGTTGTGATATAGCTCATCCTGTAAGCTCTGGAGAACCCCAGTGTACATTCAGGAGAGAGCGAGATGAAAAAGACCAAGAGTATCTTAGTATTGTCATGAAAAGTATGTCAACCTGAACCACACTTTGAGAATTTCTGTATTACAACATTCGTGTCTATGAACAACACATATGGACCCAGATAATTCCACTACGCATTTTACTTTTTAGGCACATTCAAGGCTGTATATCAAATCTATTGGGTCAATGCTTGTGGGGTACAAGAGGGGAGTGGGAGGGGCTTGGGAAAAAAAGGGAAATAAGACAAAATGAAGTACATCCACATGAGCTTTACTGAGGGTTGAAATTAAACTCAGGTCTCCATACCCGCACCTGAAGAATAAAAATGATGAAAAACAAAATGAAATAAGAAGACAGCCTGCTGTAGCTGCTAAGTGGAGCCTGAGTGGCCAGGGCTCTGTGAGGAGGCAGGGAGGCTGGGGTGTGTGTGTGTGTGTGTGTGTGTGTGTGTGTGTGTGTATGCATGCATGCATGGGGGTTAGAAGTGATGAGGTCTAATGGGAGCAGAGCCATGAATTCATCTGGACCCAAATCCAGGATATTCAGGGACAAGAGGGAGGAGATGCAGTTTCTGCCACATCCCTCTCCTCCTCTCCCCAAACCCTCCAGGCCCCAGGTGAGGACCCTGCTCCCCTTAGATGAAGTCTGCCTCCTGGTCTGAGGCTGGACCGGTGTGGAGAGGCCTACAGCTGTGCCCACAGCCCACTGCTACGGCAATACAGACCTGACTGCAGGGCTGAGGGGAGATGCTCTGGGTGACCCCAAAGGCCCTTCCAAACCTCTAGGCCTTGACATCAGGATCGTTTGGTGGCCACAGCTCTGAGCTACGCAGCTCTGAACTCCTGCCTCCCGGCCCCTGCCCTGCCAGGTACAGCTCCGCAGGCGGTGGGCACTTTGTACCACAGTGTCAGCTGGGAGCAGTGCCCTCCCCGAAGGACCTCCCCGCTTGCCTGAAAGCAGGACCACGGGCTGCATCCAGTCCCCTTGAGGACATCCAGCCCCCTCTCCCCCTGCTAGGCACTCAAGAGTAGGAGGAATTCACCTGAAAGTCTCTGGCCAATGCCAACCAGAGTCCACAGCCGGCCGGCTAGCTCACAGGCAACTGGCTCTGCCGACCCCTCCTCTTTTAGATGGTAGGTGTCCCGGGGAGGCCTTCTGCGGACGCCCCTTTGTGCTCTATTCAGCTTTGCCCTGTCTTCACCAATCGCCCTGTGGGCTCTTTGTCCCTTTGACCAGGTGTCTGCCCACAGGTGTGTCCCCTGACTGAGCTGTAGGCAATTGAGATCAGGGACATTCTTCCGTCCCTTCCTGTGTTCCCAGGGCTGGGCACTCAGGACGGCCTCGGTGTTTGAGAAATGAATGAGAAAGTGAAGTCCTGTGCAGGAGTGTGGCTGCAAGAGACCAGAGGTGGGAGATGGGGTGGTTACGAAGGAGGGTGGTTACAAAGGAGGGTGGTTACTTCTGGTCACATTCTCGTTTCTACTATGGCCAGGGGCCCTGCCTCTCCTCTCCTCCGCTCCCGTGATAGTCAGCTCTCTTCCTGCCTGTATCCTTTAATCAGAGGTATGTTGCCGTTGTGTGAGTTGCTCAGTCATGTCTGACTCTTTGCAATCCCTTGGACTATAGATGACCACGCTCCTTTGTCCATGGAATCCTCCAGGCAAGAATTCTGGAGTGGGTAGCCATTCCCTTCTCCAGGGGATCTTCCCAACCCAGGGATCAAACCCGGGTTTCCCGCATTGCAGGCAGATTCTTTACCACTGAGCCACCAGGGAAGCCCTAAGTATGAAGCATTCCAAACAGGCAGAAAAGTCAGCAGTTGTCATGAATATAATTAACACTCACGGACCCCAGGCTTGTGTTCAGCTGAGGTGGCCCTGTTGTTAAAATATATTCAGACAGGTTGGGAAATGAGCTGTTCTCCTGAGTTCTCAAACTTGCTCCTTCCACCTGCCTCCCAAGACATCTCCACCACCAGCAATTAAGGGGTTAATGTGGGCCCAGCCCAGGGGTGGGGTGTGCAGAGATGGGTGCCAGGATCCTAGCGGTTCTTACAGATCCCCAACTTCTCCCTGGAGTTTCCACTTCTAAGCTTTGTCACAGGCGAACATATTTTCTTATTTATTTCAAATTTTCTTTAAAGAAATAAAACAACAGGGAATCTGGAAGCTCCTGGTGGGCCCCTCCCCCTCCCATCTCCACCATAATGAATTTGTTGCTTTTCATTCCCTTGCATGTGGTCGTATTTTTGCTATAGAGATAAGTATCCGTCAACAAAATATTGTACTGTTTTGCATAACTTCGAGCTTTATATAAATGCTACCAAGCTGTCCACATCCTTCTGCAACATGCTTTTGTGCCCAACGTTGTTTTGAGAGGGTCCGCGTTGACGCACGTAGCTCTCTGCGTTCTTCCTCACTGCTGAAGTGCCGTCGTGCCATTGGACGTCTAGACTGTGACTTGGAAAATCTACTTCTTTCTTATGAAGATTTGGGTTGTTTCCAATGGTTTGCTTTTGGCAAACTGTGGTAGAATAAACACCCTCGTGCATATCTTTTGGTGCACACGTGCACAGATTTCCGTTGGATATGGTTCCAGTTATCTGTGGCTGCAAAACAAACCCCCAAATGTAGTGACTTTACACGAACAACCGTTTCATCAGATGTGGTGTGTCAGGAATTCGGGGCAGGGCTGTGGAAGGGACTTCTGTTGCCCGTGCACTGATGGGGGTCACCCATGGGAACCCTCTGTGTTGGCCTGGATGGTGGTTTGGCGGGGGATGACTGGACGATGGAGCATCTCTCTGGTCTCTCCAGCGTGGAGGTCTTAGGATCTTCAGAATACTTACCTAGTGGCTCAAATTTTCAGGAATGAGTGTCCTGGCCAGTAGGGCAGAAGCCATGTGGCCTCCTGTGTCACCTAGCCTCACCTCCACTGAACTCATTGACTGCCGTGGCCCCGGAGCCACCAAGACTTCAGGGGATGGACGCTACCTGTGGGTAAGAGGCATGGCAAGCGATTCTCAGCCATTCAGGGGCAGAGCTACGTGCTGGGGGTCTGTGCGTCTTCAACTAACTGCACTGGGCTTTGCCAAGCTACCCTCCCAGGTGAGGGCACAGCCTGGCGTGGGAGTTCCTAGTTCTCCGCATGCTCGTCAAGACTTCCTAGTGTCAGACTTCTTATTTTTTGAGACATGGTACTGAACTATGGTTTCAATTGATTTCTTTAGCTGTAATCATAGGATAGCATGATTCGTAACGACACCGAATACCTCTTCATACGTTTATTAGCCACTCAGGTTTTCTTTTCTCCAAAATGCCTGTTGCAGTCACTTGCATGTTCTTTTGCTTGGGTAGTCTGTTTTCCTCCAATGTATTTGTAGGCATTCTTTTTTGGGGCTGTGCCACGCAGCACATGGAACTTCCCTGACCAGGGGTCGAACCCGTGTCCCCTGCACTGGAAGCACAGAGTCTTAACCACTGGACCGCCAGGGAAGGCCTTGTAAGCATTCTTGAGAGTACTTAGATACCAATCATTCGGCAGACATAGGCATACATATCTCTCTGTGGCTTATCTGCTTGCTTTTAAAAATGTCATTTTTTTGATAGACACCTTTTTCACTGTAATGTAGTTAAATGGGTCATTCTTTTCCTTTACGGCCTCTGCCTTGCGTGTCTCAACAAGCCAGGCATACCCTGTGCTTACACCTCAATTGCCTGAGCTCTGGCCTGGCTGGATTCTGTCTGTCCCTCCACCAAGCCTGTCTGACCCTCACATCTTCCTTCCTATGTCCCCAGCACATGGGGACACCTCTCCTCCTGCCACCAACCAGGGTTCCTGGCTTTCCTTAATCAGTCAATTTCTAATTGATCAGAGGCCAGGAAAGAAACTCAGGCAAGGCTTTACTGGGGCCCCTCCTACAGCAGGGGGGAGTGAGAACAAATAACAGGTTCCCTTGCTTGCTCGCTGAGGGAGGATGAGCTGGTTCCTCATATGGGGTGAGGATAGGAGTGTGTCCGAGGGTCGGACCAAAGGAGTGGCTTAGGGAGTTTGCCCATCCCTTTGGTTGGTGCTGAATGCAGGGGGCATGCTCATGGGCAGTAACTTGCTTTTTATTCCCGACCCCCTGTTTTTGCTTCAGGCTCCTCAGAGTAGCAGCTGGGTTTTGTTTGCTTGTTTGGTCTTTTTGTGTCTTTTTTGTCCATTCTTTGCCTGCACATGCACACAGCTACTTTTAGTCCATCATAGTTTCTTTGTAATTTGTTGCTGGGAGAGACTTGTGTTCAGGTACAAGCCCTGAAGCAAAGGGTCCCAGGTCCCAGTCTGTATCGCTCCAAGTGGGCCCTGAGCACCCTACCTGCCCATGAAAGTCCCTCCAGGCCCTGTCCCTCTCAGCGTTTCCCCGGGGGCTTCCTCTGTCCCTCCTTCCTTGACCTACTCCCAGGCCCCCGGGTGCCTGTTTTAGCTTCTTTTTATTTCCTGCCGCTCTGCACTGATCTGCATTTATAAGCCTGGAGTTTTAGGCGTGGGGTTTCCTGCTCAGCATTGGCTTGTACCCAGGAAAGGTGGTTCCTGAGTCTGAATGCAGAGGCCTAGGGTTGTATGTTCCCCAAATGTCATCAACAGAAACATCAAACTTCTAACAAGGTTCACAAAACCCACTGTTAGAACAATGAAACAAAATTATTTCACACAATATTAAAATAATAGCACAACTTATTAGTAATCACCCTGAGACACACCAACAAGAAAGGGATACTATACTTAAATAAAAACGCCAAATCACATCCAGTCTCCTTTGACACTGAACTCCGGGATGATTAACTGAACCTTGGCGTTTCTTCTCATTTAGAGGGAAGGTATGCCCCTTTGAGCTTCTGGGGGTAATGCCGGGGCCCTTCTTCACAGCTTCCCACTGTGGGGCAGCTCTGGACACTTCTGGCCACGCCAGGAGCAGCTGGCTCCTGGGGTGCAGATACAGCATCGTGCTCTCGCATGATCAGTCACTCCTAGACCTGTTCCGGGCGCTTAGCCACATCTGGATCCACACTTTCCTGAGCACTGCATCACGTCCACATCATCTTCGAAGGGAGATGGTGGCCACAGAAGAAGGTGAGGATGTGCTGACCTCTCCTTGGAGGCTGGGGGGCAGGGAGTGAGGGACAGGGTAGCCGCCACTGGGCAGGGATATGGGGGTGGGAAGTGGAGAGTGTTTTCAGAGGTCCATGGAATATCCAGGGGTCAGGGAGAAGCAGACGTTGGTGCTGCTAGGCAGGAAGGGCAGGAGGAGAGAAGCAAGGATGAAGGAGACTCAGCTGGCCCTGCAGGAGGACTTCGAGAAGGGCTAGGCAGGCTGTCAGTGTCCAGAAAGAGGTCTGTCCTCCCCACATCAAGGCTTTGGTACTTTTGTGCCCATGACGCCTCACCTAAAACACAGGAGAAGGAAAATGTGACCTCTTCCTAAGGTTTTATGAAAAGTAAGCTCATTTTACTTAAATATAAGAGTAATTAGAACAATGACTACCAATTTAAATGAGGTGTTTCCCCCCCCCCCATTAAAAACAAATACCAATTACTCGAGAGAGATAGATGGGGCAGGTTATGTTCCTTATTTGATAGATGGGGATACTGAGCCTCAGGGACTCGAGGGTGCCCTTCAGGGAGATTGGAAGCCGTTCTTGGGGCTGGCCTGGAGAACTTTCCCACGAGGCAGGGTGGGAAAGCATTCTTGCCCGAAGTGGATGCCAAGCAGGGGTGAGTTTCCATGTGACTCCTGCCGTGATAACACAGTGTGACACCCGGCTTCTGGCAGCAGAAAAGCTGAGAGCAGAGGGAGGGGCTGCAAGCCAGTTGGTTCCCAGCAAGGCTGGCTGTTTCCATTCCCCAATCTCCACCGGAAGGATGAGGCTGGCCTTGAGATGGCAGAGCTGGGGAGGGGAGACACCCACATCCTCCCAGCTCAAGGGGCTTCCCCTGACACCCCCTTCCCATCGCTACCTTCCCCCTGTGGTGGGAGGGGGTGGTGGTCATCTGATGCAGTTACTCCCACAGGCTATTCAGATGGCAGAGAGGCTCTTCCCATGGGATCTGAGATTTAAAAGTGGGTTGGATGAGGGCAGTGCTTACCCTGAAGAAATGAACTGGGAACTGTGGAATTTCAGGCAGCAGCAGGAGGCCTAAAGGGCAGGGGGTGAGGTGAGATTGGGGATGGGTTTCTGGTTACCTGTCAACATCATTCAAATTCCTGATTCCTGCCCTCCTGGCAGACACCAGGGGGAAAATGAGCTATTATTCATAGCTTCAGGCATCAGCTCATTTTCTGCAGCCACCTATACCAACACATTCACCCGCTTATTATTTTTTTCATTCTACATCCATCTATCCATCCACTCATCTGTCTGTTCAATCCATGTTCATTGAGGGGCAGTCTGTGTTTGCAGTCCCCGGGCCCCACACTTACAGGTTGGATGCCCTTGTGCAGATCACTGCACTTCTGTGTCCTCAATTTCTGCGAGTGTACACAAGAATGATAATTGTACCTACTTCATAGAGACTCAAGTGAAATGCAAACCCAGCGCACACACACATTATTTCATGTGTTACCTGGAGAAGGAAATGGCAACCCACTCCGGTATTCTTGCCTGGAGAATCCCATGGACGGAGGAGCCCGGTAGGCTGCAGTCCATGGGGTCGCAAAGAGTCGGACACGACTGAGCGACTTCACTTTCACTTTAGCATTTTTTAAAAAAGTCGTTTTTCAATTCACTCATTTATTCAATTTCTCTATTTACTCATGCATTTATTCATAATCACTGTCCTAGTCCCAGGAAATGAACTTGATTTTCTTCTTAGTTTTTCTTTTTCATAGCTTCTCATCTTTGCCCTTTGGTTGGAGGATGGGGGCTCTTCTCAGAAAACAGATCCTAGAAGCTGATCCTGGACACCAGGTGTTTTTGTTTTTAATTTATCAAAGTATAATTGATTCACAATGCTGTGTTAGTTTCTGCTGCACAACTGAGTAATTCAGTTAATACACATACATACATTCTTTTTCATATTCCTTTCCATCAATGATATTCCATGTACTATACAGTAGGACCTTGTTGTTTAGCCATCCTATATATTGGATATTGGAAGTCATATTTTAAGAGAGACCAGAAGAGGGGAGGACCCTCCCAGCAAACTCCCAGAATCCTTCCCACCAGCCTTACTTGCTGATCAGCTTGAGGCTTCTCCTGGGTTCCCACCTTGTCCAGTCCTTTCCAATGGACAGAGATCTGAAGGCAAGAAGGACCAGAGAGGGAGCCTCTTCTCTTTTCCTAGACCTTCTCTGATTTAATATTCCTTATAGCCGTTAGAAGTATAGGACTAGTTCCATTTTGTGATAAGAGAACTGAAGTTCAGAGATGTGAAGAGACTTGCCCCAGGTTGCGCAGCAAACAAATAGCAGAGTTGGGATGCTCACCTGGGCTTAGCCAGTTGCAAACTCAATGCCCTCCCCTAACTGCAAAGCCCTAAATTCTCTGGTTGGAGGACAGGTGCTCAGAGTCGAGTGTCTTGGCTGTGGCTCCTCTATTTTCACCCTGTCAACCCCTCAGTTCCCTGGCTGCTGAGTCTACACATCCCCCTTGACCCGCCCTCGCCTGAAGTCCCAGGAGCTGCTGGAAATCTGCAACAGTTTCAACTGGAGTGGGAGGGCACCTGACTCTGGACTCTCCTGGGAGAGCAAGGGCGCTGTGGTTCTCACCAGGGGGGTGAGGGCGGCCGGCTGGACTGAGACTCCAGCTCAGGGTCTGGAGACGTGGTCTCCCTGTTTCCCCTGCCAGTTCAGGGTGGGAGGACCTTCTCCCAACCTCCCGACTGTAGCAAACACAGGTGCAGAGTCTGCCCTGTCCTTGCCAGAGTGGAACCTGGCCTCAGGCCCAGGCAGATCCAGGACTCTGGGAGCTCAGGAGTCACTCTCTCATCATCTTCCAGCTTGGGGCAGCATCTCTGTGTCAGCTCAACTCAGTTCCACCCATTCCACTTGTATTTCTGGAGCTCCATTCACACGCCAGCCCTGTGCCAGGTACAGATGTCATCTGGCCCTCGGGGGATTGACTTCACCCCTGTGCCCACAGGAGGCCCCAGCTTACCCACTGTGTGGCCAAGAGCAGGGCTGTCCAAGGGGCGGCTGTCCGGAGAGCTGCAGGGAGCACCAAGTGGAGCGTCCAGGACGAGGTTGGGCTTGCCTCATTCATTGCACGGGGCATTTCAGCGCCCACGGCTGCAAGGTGACAGGCTGGGGGTGCAGTGGGGTTGAGGCTCTGCCTCCAGGCTGGAAAATTGAAGCTGGGGTCACAGACAACTCCGTGGCAATGAATAAAAAGCCACCCCCAACACGTGCGCACACGCACACACACACACACACAGCCTCTGCATGCATCTTGCTTCCATAATAATCAGCTTCAGTGTGACAACAAATATGGCACCAACACCCCAAATGCCCATCATTAGGAGAATGAGTGATACCAGGCACATGATGAAATACTACCAAGCAGTCAAAAATAACAAACTATTGTTACATAGAGCAACAGGAGGGAATCTCACAGCCATCACCATGGGCCACAGCCCAGATACACGCAACCGCTGTTCTGATTCTAAATATACAAATTCGAGAACAGATAACCAGGATGTGATGATGGAGGTGGGAAGAGCGGGCATCTTTGAGGGGGATGTCTGAACTGGGAAGGCACGTGATGGGGACCTTTCTGGCTACTTGGGTGTAATCGTATGAAAAATACTGTGTACTTCACAGTATGCACGTCAATGTAAGCTGTTCTTCTTCAGTCATTAAGTCGTGTCCAACTCTTTGTGACCCCACGGACTGCAGCATGCAGTCCTTCACTATCTCCTGAGTTTGCTCAGACTCATGTCCATTAAATCAATGATGCCATCCAACCATCTCTTCCTCTGTTGCCCTTTTCTCCTCCTGCTCTCAATCTTTCCAAGCATCAAGGTCGTTTCCAATGAATTGGCTGTTCCCATCAGGTGGCCAATGTATTGGAGCTTCAGCTACAGCATCAGTCCTTCCAATGGATATTCAGGATTGATTTCCTTTAGGATTGGCTGGTTTGATCTCCTAGGTAACGTATGCTATTATATCTTAATTAAAAAGCAAAAACACCCACCCCCACCCCTGCCAAGCAACCTAGTAGAAAGTGACAGTGGACCCTTGCTATTTCAGCTTCTCAGAATCCCTGTTCTAATCACCAGGCCTGCAATTTTCTTTGGGGAACACCTACCCCACCCCCACCCCCACCCCCAGTGGACTCAACCTCGGGCAGCCACGTGACTGTATGTTGCCAACTGGACACCCCCTCTTGGAATGTGCGTTTGGGGCGGAGGAAGGAGAAAGACCCCAAATGGTAGGAGTTCACTGGCTGCAGAGACTGTCAGGTGGTCCTGCTCTTGGACACCCATGGAGGCTGCAGGTGGGTCTGCTGGACCCCCAGCCTTCTCTCCATCCTGGGGGCCCTATGATCTTACAACCAACTATACATGGTGGAGATCAGTTTTAGAGAACTTGCCCCAGTGGTACCTGCACCAACGTTACACAAGCACCAAGCCTTGGGGGCCCTGGGATAAAGATGGGGGCCCCAACTCAGTTCTGTAGCCTTTGGGTCACTGTTCACTGAGGAAGGAAATCAGGGCCCTTCTGAGATGCTCACCCAGGATCTCACCTAACCTTCAAGGGTCTACAGCATGAGTGAGAAAGAAGCCTTTGCTATTGAAAAGGCCCCTGTGGGGCCCTGGGCGTGGAAGCCTTTCTGTATCCCAGTTTCTTATGTATAAGGGACAGACTCCAGACTCCATCACGGTCCCTGAGTCGCAAAGGGCACACTAGGACAGTTACTAATCAGGGAAGGGACACGGGACGCAGGAAGAACAGCCGAGAAGAGAGAGTGCAGCCTGGGGACTGGGTCCTGGCTCCCCCTCGAGGAACACTCGTAACAGTAACTTTGAGCTCTCTTACAAAGCTAAAACCCCTGACAAAAGGAAGCTGTTAGCATTCTCCATTCCAGAGAGAAGGCCACAGTTTGAGAGCCTCAAGAACCGCGGAAGCTTATCAGGAGAGCACATGAGGTCTCCAGATGAAAGAAGTGCAGGCCCTACACACAGCCTGATCCTTATCAGCACCTCTGCCCTTGAGCCATTTCTATAAAACTCCTCACCAAATCCTCCCAGGGTTGGGATATAGTTTTTGAGGGTACAAGTCCACTGTGTCTGCTTTTGCCTGGCAAAGCAATGAAGGTCTTCTTTTCTGCTTTACCCCAAACTCTGTCTCTGAGATTCAATTCAGCACTGATGCACAGAGGCCAAGTTTTCAGCATCACTGTTACAAGCATCTTAGATCTGTGGGTGGTTTGCTACATGGCTGGTCTGACTGTGCCAACAGCCACAACTTGGGATCTCCAGTCCAGACCTCTTTTCTGGATCCCATGGCAATTCCCTAAAGAGCATCTCCATGTTGAGGCCCTCCTGCTCTCCTCCTTTGGCCTGCACTTCAAGCACTGCTCAGCCATCCAGGTAAAGGGCACATAGCCGTCCTCCCTTTTAAGCCAGAATCCTTACACAATCCTCACACCTCCGACCTCCTCAACCCCGCCGGCCCGTCCCTCCTAAGGCAATGTGGGTCCCGACCAGCCCTGGCCCCCTTCCACTCTCAATCCTCACTATCCGGCCCCCTCATACCTACCGTCTCTCATTTCAATGGCTGCCACTTCTCTCGGCCCAGCTCATTGCCCACATCCACACTCTCCCTCTCAGCCAGAGCGGGCTTTGGAAAATTAAAATCTAATTATGCCCCTGCCTGTCCAGTTCCCCTCAGAGGGCACCCTTTGCTTCCAAGGTCCTCTTGGCTCATGCAGGTGTCTCCAGCCACCCTCGGGCCACATGGGTCCTCTTTTGGATCTGTCTCCTGGCCCAGGAGCACCCATATGAACTGTGTCATTTATATTTGGATGTTTTGAAATCTGGGGCCTTGCCAGCCCTAGAAGGACTGCCCCTCTCAGGATAATTCCTAAAGATGGTAGACAAAAGCAAGTGTACTTTTCAAATACAAGCCAACAATCTTCTATGGGCCACTGTTCTCCCACTTTGATCACCCCAGGGCCAGGTACCAGGGAACCAGGGCCAGCTCCTGTGCCCCGAGCCCACTGAAAGTGTTCAAGCTAGCCAGTCCTAAGTCTGCTGACCCTGCCTCATCCATTCCATTGCATGGAAACCATAGTCAAGGTTCTTGTTCACCTTCTTCCCTGTTCCCTCTGTGTCCTGACCAAAAGCAGCGGTCCTGGGACACCAGGTACCCACTGCCTTGGGGTCTGTGAGTATAACCTGTTATTTCCAATCTACTGGCCTTCCCACACTGAAATCCTAATAAAAGCCGATCCAGAACAGCATGCTTGCCCCTCTGCTCCTGGGCAGCTCCTTCACATCCTCCAGCCTGTCTTAGGTGTCCTGCCTCTGCGGGCCCCTCCTGCTATCTCCTCTGAGGCCTCTACTCCATCACACTGTGCTATCATTGGTGGTTTCTTCTCCTTCTTCTTTAAAAATATTTATTTATTTGGCCACGCTGGGTCTTAGTTGCAGCACATGGGATCTTCAATTTCCATTGCAGCATGCGGGATCTTTAATTGTAGTATGCAGATGCTTAGTTGGGGCATGTGGGATCTACTTCCCTGACCAGGGATTGAACCTGGGCCCCTTGCATTGGGAGTGCAGAGTCTTAGCCACTGGATCGTGAAGGAAGTCCCTCATTGGTGTTTTCAAAGCTCTGTCTTCCCAGAGTGGATCTAACCTCCTGTGGAACAGCAATGACTGTCTTCTAGCATATATGTCTTCCTGGCATATAGTAAGTGCTCAATAAATATCAGCGTTTGAATGGCTGAATGAACAAGTAGGTGCTGCTCATAAGCCGCCTTATTACAGAGCTCAGCTACCCTTCCAGCCAAGAAGGGACAGGAATAAAACTGTCTGCAAAGTCTTTGCCACTTTCCTCATTGAGAGCATGGGTCAATTTCCGCTCCCCTTGGATATGGGCTGCCTTTGACCCACAGAAGGTACCGGAAGTGACATTGCAGCTTCTGAGCCCAGTCTTGGTCCCTAAGAGCCCTGCCACTTCTTCTTCTCCCTCTTGAAACATTCCTCCTTGGAACCCAGCAGCCACATGGAGCATCCCGTAAGTACAAATGACATGCTCAGCTTACAGTGCAAGTTGGGTTCCCCGAGGAACCTGCCTGCCATGTGAATGAAACCAAGGAGGACCCTGCGGAGCTCCTGGGCATTAAAGCCTTTTGATCCCCCATTTCTTTTAGGTGAGACACCGGCCTCCATGACCTTCCCTGAGTTCCAAAGGGCAGATGTGAACAGTTGCTAATCAAGGGAGAAGCACCCAAGAAACCACCTGAAGCAAGATTACAGGGACCAGAGAAGCTCACCAAGATTAGGAAACTGACCACCTGAGACCCTTTGTTGTTGTTGCTAAGTCGTGTCCGACCCTGCGGCCCCATGGCTGCAGCACGCCAGGCTCCTCTGTCCTTCATCATCTCCCGGAGTTTGTTCAAACTCATGTCCATTGAGTCAATGATGCCATCCAACCATCTCATCCTCTGTCGCCCCCTTCTCCTCCTGCCCTCAATCTTTCCCAGCATCAGGGTCTTTTCCAGTGAGTCGAATTTTCATATCAGGTGGCCAAAGTACTGGAGCTTCATCTTCAGCATTAGTCCTTCTAATGAATATTCATGGTTGATTTCCTTTAGGATTGACTGGTTTGATCTTCTTGCTGTCCAAGGGACTCTCAAGAGTCTTCTCCAACACCACAGTTTGAAAGCATCAATTCTTCAGGGCTCAGCATTCTTTATGGTCCAACTCTCACATCCATACATGGCTACTAGAAAAACCATAGCTTGGATTGTACAGACCTGAGACTCTGCTCACACCCTAATCTTGTCAGCAATCCCACCCTTGAAGTACTGTTATAAAAGTGAAAGTGTCAGTTGCTCAGTAGTGTCCAACTCTTTGCAACCCCATGTACTGTAGACTGCCAGGCTCCTCTGTTCATGGAATTTTCCAGGCAAGAACACTGGAGTAGGTAGCCATTCCCTTTTCTAGGGGATCTTCTTGACCCAGGGATTGAACCTGCAGGCAGATTCTTTACCATCTGAGCCACCAAGGAAGCCCCAATTGTTATAAAACTCCTCATCAAATCCTCCTGGATTGGGACACAGAGTTTTCGAAGGCAGAAGCCAGCTGTGTCCCCCTTTGCCTGGCAAAGCAATCAAGCTACTCTTTTCTACTTCACCCAAAATGGAGATTTGGTTTGGCACTGGTGTACAGAGGAGCTGAGGCTTCGGCATCGTGAGTGGGGCCATTTCGGACCCTTCAGCTCAGAAACCAGCTGAAGCAGGCGCACAACACCCCCCACCCCCGCCCCCCGTATGCTGCAAGGAGCAAGACTTCTTATCAAGCGCTGCCAAGGTTCCCGGCCCACATACATCATGAGCAAATAAAATAGCTGCTGTTCCAGCCACTCAGCTCTGTGGTAGAGGGTTAGGCAGTGATGGCCCCGGGCGGGGGGAAAAGATCCCGCTGCATGTCAGGTCATGGTTTCGAACGATTTATGAAGCTCAGAACAGCCCTGCCAGGAAGGTATGATCCCCATTGTGCAGAAGGAGACGAAGGACCAGGGATGAGATCATTTGTTAATGTCACAAAGGTGGAGGAAAGTGACAGCAGGATTTTGTCTGGATTCTTCCTTCCATCCCCACCCCTCCATGTGGAAGAGAAATGACCTGAGACTCGATAGATGGACCTAGGGGTGGGCTTGGGGCTAGAACCCAAGAGCCTCCTTGGTGGGCAAAGGAGGGGAGACAGTGCTGGGGAGATACCCCATGACCAGCCAGCCCCACATGGCCCCAACACTGGATGGCATGAATGCCTGGCTGCGGGCCTGGGTGTGAAATCACATTTTCTCCACCAGGCCGATGCTTGGTTGCAGGGTACCCCTGGCCTCACATTGCCCTGTTGGCCTCGGCTTTGCCTGGGAACAGATGCTGTCAGCAGCGAGGGGACACCCCGAGGCCTGGCTACGCTTGTCGGGAGGCATTAGAGGGAAGCTTTGAAGTGGGGACCTGCGGGCCTCACTCACAGTCTCTTTGCAGGAGTTTCCCAATCCTTTCCTTCCCATGGGGGTGGGGGCATCCAGGGCCAGCGTGGGCACACTTGGCTCTGAGGTTTTCCTCTTGGGCACTTGGCTGCCTGGCTCCCTCAGTCCTGGTAGGGTGTTTGAGGGCTTGGCTGGGCATCACCACCATAGGCTGCCAGCCAGCACCAATGTCTCCTCCATCTCTGACCACAACAACAGTAATAGGTGTGGACTGTCAGACGTGGCCCCGACGGAGAAGACAGAAAATCTGGACAATGAATTATGGTGTGGATTTGGGATCTGAACTCAAGTAGGCTGCTCCTGAGGATGCTGTTCTATCTCAGGTATTATTGTGCTAAACAGGCACCTGGTACTTACTTTCAAGTTAAAGACCAGAGGGATTATAGAATTTATAGATACGTATCTCTTTCCTTTTCGCTTCCCGTTTTGCCATCACTGACTGTTACTATTGAAACAAACCAAACCTTGATAGCATACCTAAAGCTATTAGAATAACACAGAATGTGCAAAGGAAAAAATTGCTGATTCATAGATTGGATTCCAGGCTTCAGAGAGGTTAGTTAAGCCGCCCAGGATCACACAGCAGAAGGAGCAGAACTGGGGTTTGCATCTTATAGTCTTGCCCCCTGCCTTAGGCGTTCACAAAGCAATCTGCTTCGGTTCGACCCCTCCCTCCAGGGTTCTCACCTGCCTCAGTGGCCCCTATTACCTCCCCTCCTGGGGTGTGTCCAGCTCACCTGTGAACTCACAGGGCACCGTGCAGCCCCTGGCACTTGCTGGGCACTCAGCGCTACTTCCTGAAAGGAACGGAGCCCACGGAGGGTGGAAGCAGAGGCACAGAGAGGCCAGTGGCTTATCTCAGGTCATCGCAGCACAGGGACCAGATCCCATGACTCCAGGACAGGACCCTGGAGGCCAGAGCAACACTCTTACACCTTGGATAAAATCCGGGGGAGGGCTCAGTGGTTTGGTCAACAAAGGCCTTGTGTGTTCAGAGAGTACCAGCTGGGTAGGGCTCTGGCAGGCAGATGGGTGGGGAGGCTGGTGCCAGAGGCCTGGAAATAGAGGGGCTTCGGGAGCCCAGAAAGAGGGCGGGGAGAATGGAATGGCCCCTTTTTCCTCTTTTTTTTTCCCACCTTGGCCTTGGGGCTAAGGTTGGCAGATAACATACAGAGTACCCAGTTAAATCTGAATTTCAAACAAGCAACAAATCACTTTCAGTATATGTATATCCCAAATATTACATGGAATATAATTATACTAAAAAAATGTCCTCATTGCTTACCTGCAGTTAAGATTAAACTGGGTGTCTTATATTTTTATTTGCTAAACCTGGCCACCCTACCTGCAGCTGACTGCCCGGGCTGGTGAATGGGCATCTGGGCGGGGCAGGGCCTGATTTGTCCGCTGGCCGTGGTGTCCCACTTCCTTGGAAATGTGACCTCAGACAGATTCTCTCTCTGAATCCTCACTGCACAAAAGAAGTCTGACCCAGACCCTGGCCTGGGCTCCAGCCCCTTCCTTCCTACACTCACCTGACTTGCTTTTCTTCACCCTTCACGGCAAGCATCATTCTTTGCAGTCAATTGTGTCTATTTCGTTGTGCTGTTTTACTGCCCTCCCCACCCCCACCCCCGATTGAAAGCACCATGAAGACAGGGCTTAGATCTGTATCTGCATCTTTCATTCATCTGTGCACATGTGTGCGCTCAGAGCGCATAGTAGGGCCCATATGCACTGTCAACGGAAGCAGCGAGGAAAGAGAGAAAGGCAGAGGCGCTTGTCAGCAATCACACACCGCAGCTGGGGGTGTCGGAGCCCTGGGGACACACGCTGATGATTTGAACTGTGCTTGAAGATGTCCACATCTGATGCTGGAGGAGAGAGCTTCCCGTCTCAGTGGCAGGGTGGTGGGGGATGCGGGGGAAGGCCCAGCAGGATGCTCTCCAGTCCCTCCCAACTCCCCACTCTGGGAGCATCTGCAACTGATTGGCCAGCTGATGGCTGACCCCCAACCTCCTAGACGGTGGGAAGGCAGAGGGGAGCTGAGGGGCTTCGCGGGAGGCCTTGCCTGGGGCTGTCTAGACAGCAGCCGTCTGTGTGGACCCAGCAGCCGCAGCAGCAGTGGGAGAGCCAGGCGGCCCTGCCGGGGAAACAGCCTCCATGGGGCTGTCACCCCAGGACTGATAGCAGGAAGGCGAGTCAGGATATTGCCAAAGCCTGTCTTCTTCCCTCCTCCCAGGTCCCCTGAGGCACCCCTGGAGGTCCAGTGGGTGATGAACTGCACTCCTCAACCCTGGGAGGAAGCACTGGCCTGAGCACACCCATCATACAGCATCCTCGTCTTGAGGTGCGGGGGGGTCGGTGGTGGAGGGGGGGTTGCCTGGCCTGGGCTGTGGATCTGCCCACACACCGCACTCAGACCAGCTACAGAAAAAGTGAACCATTTCCCTGCTGGTTGGTACAGTGCCTTTGTCTACACAGCGATCCCTTGAGTCACTGAATGGCCTTGTCAGCGGCCACTGCAGGGGAGTCACAGACCTGGAGGGCTCTGCGGCTGCCAAGGGACTGAGGGCCAGGCTGGCTTGCAGGGATGCGGGCTCTCCCCGTGGAGCCGGGCAGCCTGAATGCTGGGTCATCCGCGAGGTCCAGAGCCGGCTCCCCCGTGTGCAGGTGTGCTGACCAGCTGGTCTCTGATGACTCTTGGCCTGATGAAGACAGCGGTAGAGGCTTCAGACGTGGGCTCCAGAGTCAGACTGGTGCTCAGATCTGGGCGCTGTTTGTCTGGCGATAGCTGCAGTCAAACCGAGACTGGGCAGCCGGCGAAGGGAACAGCAGATGATGGGGAGCGATCTGGTTGTAAGCTGCATCACTTGGGAAGCACTCTAGCTAGTAGGTAGTGCACGTGGCAGATAAAAGGGAAAATACTTTAAAACCTTACGTGGGCATTTTCACTTAGCAGCCCCAGGTGTTACATACCCTGACTATCACAACTGCCATGACTAGGCTTTTCGGTGGAGGCCGTGGGCAGTGTCCAGGGTACAGCGGTGCCCAGTGGGTACAGACCAGCCTGGGGGCAGGCAGGTCCCCGCTCTGGCACATCCCTGGGGCTCAGCAGTAGCTCAAGAGGCCTCTGGGAGTCCAGGAGTGAACTGTGGACCCCAGTTCCCAGCATCGAGTTCTGGCAGAGAGGAGCTAGCACGGCCTGGACCCCCTTGACCCCCAAACCCTCTAATGGGTGCCTGGCTCCTGTCCCATCTGTGTCCCATGTGCAGGAGGGGACAACGGCCAGTCTGAGCTTCCTGGCTGACAGCCCCCTCCCTGGACTGCTGTCCTGGTGATTTCCTGGACCCACCCCTCATGCCCCAGCTCCCAGCTTGGGAAGAGGCGGCTCTGAGGTACAGTCTTGGGGCTCAGGTTCATGACCTTAGGAAAGTGACAATGTTTTGGAACCTTGGTTTCCCCACCTGGAAAGCAGACGGTTCCAAACCACAGAAACAGCCTCTCAGGATGGTTTTAGGATCAGAGCTGAAGCTGACTCTGAGCAAGAGCTCCATCAGAGCACACAGTGGTGTCCAAGGTTCCCTCTGAGGGTCTTGGCATGACTTCTTCCCTCCCTAGGGTACAGTCTCAGGTTCTGAGGTGGTCTGCATGGCCCAGCCTGACATACCCAGTGGCCCCTCCACTCTCTTCTCCAGGCTCCCTCATGCTAGCTCTGCTCCGGCCACCCAGGTCCCCTCCTTGCTGGTCTTCAAACCCACCACTCATCTGCCTCAGGACCTTTGCACATGCTCTTCCCTCTGCCTGGAACTCCCACCTCCCAGATCCCCCATGCCCCCCACCCCCTTCAGGCCTCTGCCCTCCTGATGCTAAGTGCCCACCCCCCTCATGCCCTCGCCCCTAACTGTGTGCGGTTCCCTGTGCTCACTCATCCTCTGGGGCGTGTGTCTCCCTCACCTGTCCCCCAGGAAGGGGGAGCCACAGCACTCAGCAGGTATGAGGGACACAGAGGCTCACCCATGCAGCAGGAGGAGGTGGCAGCCCCAGGGTCCCCAGGAAGCTGGACAGGCCTGCACCCAAGTGTGAAGCCTGCTGAGGAAGCCAGTGCTCTGACCCAGGGCTCTGGAAGGAAGTGGTAGGCTGTGAATCTGGAACCCTCAGAGTCGGGGCCAAGTGCAACAGGCCAGGCACAGGTACTCTGCATGCCGCTCAGCGGTGCCCGGAGCCTGGGGACGGGGTGGGGGGCGTGACTGGGGAGCAAAGACCAGCAATGGGAGAGCATGGGGTGCAGGACTGGGCCAGGGCTTCCTTGCCCTGCAGGCCGCCTTTCCAGCCTGCTGCCCGCCCTGGGGCATCTGGCCTGCAGCACCACCACCTTCATCCAGCCTGTGGCTGCCAGCAGGACCAGAGGCCCTGAGCACGGCTCGCCAAGGTCACTGCCTTCTGTGGTCACTGTGACCTGGGCCCCATGGCCCAGCTTTCCCTGCCCACCACCCTCCCCCCTGCCATCAGCTCAAGGACCAAATAACATGTGGGTGGGGGTGGGGGTTAGGGGACGGGTGAGGAGCAGATTTCAAAATTTCATGGAGATACAAAAACTGCCGAGAAAACATGAGCCTGGGGTAGTCAGGTGCTTGCTGTCGTCCAAAGCGTGCTGGCCTGGGGAGGAGGGCGTCCGAGGTGGCACTTGTGCCCCTGAGCCCCAGGGGCACACACACTCCCTGGGGAGGATTCCGCTCTCTGGGCCTGAGGGTGGTTCCCGGGCAACATCTAGTGAGAAGGGGAGCTGATACCCTGCCTCAGGACGCGGGCTGGGAGGGGCTCCCTCGGATCTGGATCCCACCCTGGACAGGACACTTTCCTGTCACAGTGGGCTTGGGCGTTCAGGCCAGAGGAGAAAGAAGCCGCGGTCCCCAGCAGCAGGGCTGGATAGGACCGGCGTCTGCGCCAAACCCAAGCTTCAGCCAGGCTCCTCCCGGGCCTCCTTAAAGCTGGCCGAGCTCTGCTCCCTCACCACACAGAGCACGAAGCGGAGGTCCAGAGGCCCCAGTCGCCTGCTCGGGGCCGCTGCAAAGGAGAGGCGGGCCAGCCTGACTGCCGCAGCTCCTGTCTCGTGGACGTCACAGGGAGGGGAGCCCAGACGCCTCTCTCTGCTCCCTTGCCAGCCCCTACTGGACCGTCCGGAGACCACACCGTGGAGGCTGTCAGGGAAGACCTGGTTATCCCCTTCATCTTGCAGGTGAGGAAACTGAGGCCCAGAGAGGTCAAGTTCTCCTGCAAGGTCACACAGCCAGTCAGCCGCCTTGTGCCTGGGCCTCTTCTGCCTTGTGACTGTGGTTAAAAATAAGATCCTTGGATGGAAACCTGGGTTCTTCGTCCTGACTCCTCTCTGCACACTTGGGCAAGTTACTTAGGCTCAGGTCTCCCTTTTCGGAATGGGAAGAGCAATGCTAATGGCAGGTGCTGGGCCACTGCTCTGCATGGCACTTAGAAGAGACCCCAGGAACAACGGCCATTATTGCTCCCTGAGGTGGCTGCCGGCTCTGTCTGACCCAATTCTCCCCCAGCCTCGGAATCCAGGCCCCCTGAGGTCTGGGGCTCCCTATGCTGGGGAGGTGGGGGACAGCACTGCTCCCCTCTCCCGGGAGCGGGAGCACAAAGTGTTGGGCCTCTTGGGGGCCTGCCTTTGTTTTCTTCCGCCCCAATCTGTTTTGAATAAACCACGTTTTCATCATCTTAAGCTGTAATCCCCAGCATCAGAGGAGTATTGTGAAATGTCAGCCCTTTCTGGAGGAATCTCAGCAACATGTTTTTTAATGTTCAGCATCACATATGGGGACAATAAATACCGAAAATATGTGGAACAGAACAAGGATGGGAGCGTGCTTGGCGCTCAGCTCTGCTTCTCGCTGCCCTGGAGCCTGATTTTTGCATCACAATAAATTAGCCCCAGAGGCTCCCCCCGGGAGCCCCTGATCCTGGGAACCAAGTTTTGGGTCCCTAACCCTCTGCACCAGGTGCTCCCGGGGACCACAGTGGGGTCCTGACTGGGCAGTGCCTTTTGAATCTCATCTGGGTCTATGCTGGACACACTTGCTGAGCCAAAGCCATCTCCCCACCTAGTAGCCAAGGACATTGACACAGAATGCAGACCCGGCTCACCCCAGATTAGCCTTCTGGAGAGTCACACAACGGGGGCTCCAGCCTGGCTTTGAAGGCACTGTGTCACGTTCTTTCCATGTGAGGGTCACAGCCCCCTGGCTGTCAGAGCCAGCAGGCTTCAAAGATAAAGTCACATTGCCTACTTTCCCCCTCCCAGAGACAAGGAGACGGTGGACTCTTGCCAGGGCACATAGCACATCCCCCCGCTCCCCCACTTCCCTCCTCATCCACAGGGTCTGTGTTTGAATCAAGTTCAGCCTCTTCTGAGATGTCTGACTTATACAAGGTGTTTAACCACTCTGAAACTCAGTGTCCTAATCTGTAAAATGAGTGCAGAGTACTTCCTCTTTGCAGCGACTGGGAGGATGAAGGGAATCACTCACAAGAGGCGTGTAGAACTGAGTCCCGCTCCAGGAAATCCGGGTCCTTTCTATTTCTCCCCTGGCACTCCTGTCTGTAACAGATGCTTACCTGGCCTGCCCCACTGGGAAGTGGAGACCAGAGATGAACGGGCCTCGTAAATGATCACACGTTGGTCTCTTATAATTGAACATCAGCGTTATTATCGGCTCACCGGGCTGCCCACTTCTGGACAGCTGGACAGACCAGTGGCGAGCACAGATGGCCCTGGGGGTGCCCAGCTCAGGCGGCTCCTTTTTCTGCTGACTGCAGCCTGCGCTGGAATCAGAAGATCACTCTGGGAGCATCTGCTCTTCTTCTGAAAGGCCAGGAAGCTGAGGTTCAGAGTGAGAAAGATACTTGTCGCTGGATGACCAGAAGAAATGCTATCTCCGACCAGAGCCCCCAACCCTCAGAGGCCAGGCTTCCCTCCCCCGGGCCCAACTGGCTACTCTCTGCTAGCTCAACTCCTGCAGGTGTCCGGGGAGCTGTCCCACCTGTCCTCTTTCCTCCAAGCCTTGCTACCTGTGGACTGGCGTCTCCCCGGGGTCTCCTTAAAAGTGCATGTCTAGGTGACTCAGAGGAATGGCCCCTGCAAAACAGGGACCCAAGTCGTCCTGGACTCTGCCCTTTGCAGCTGGGAGACCTCAGGCCGTTATCTACTTCTGCTCCTCACTCCTGCAAAGTGAGGTTAAGCTCCTCCCTAGGGTTGCTGGGGACCAGGACTGGTTTAGTGGCATCTCTGGGTCCTGCTAGGAGCCATAGTAGATGCTCAGTAAATGAGTCACTGCTGCTCTCTGGGACGAATCCCCAGGCTCTTCTCCATCCACTCTGGCCCCATCTGGGCAGGGCCCGTTTTGACCCTCTCCTGGCTCCCCAGGGTGTTCCCCTCCCCAGCGTGACTGTGGCTCCCGTCTCCAGCAGCCCCCTCTGCCCGGCTCCCCGCCAGCAGCAGCTGGCTCACCAAGGCCGCACACACGAGTGAGTCATCTGTTTTGGTCTGGGTCCTGCCGGGAGCACAGCCGCTGTCGGCCCCAGGTCAAGTGACCTGAGTCTGCGCCAACAAATAAGGGAGCGGCTCACCACCCCACCCCCACCCCCACCCCAGTCCCCCAGCCTCTTACTCACCCACCCACCATTCACGCAGTGCCTTGGCCCCAGTTCTGCATTCATCCTTAAGTTCAGTCTCTCAGTTCCCACTCACTCACATGGCCAACTCTTCATCCATTCAGTCCCTTTATCCATTCAGTCTCTTCATCCATTCAGCACAGACCTAGCACACAGGAGGTACCCCAAAAACATTTGTGGACTGGTCAGGTCACTCACTTATTCCTCAGCTCCCTCATCCAATCTTTCATTCCAACAACTGAGCCTACCTCTTGATCT
The DNA here is from genome assembly GCF_019320065.1 of Cervus canadensis. NCBI lineage: Eukaryota > Metazoa > Chordata > Mammalia > Artiodactyla > Cervidae > Cervus > Cervus canadensis. The sequence goes on along the minus strand of NC_057400.1, from coordinate 6,569,953 downwards.
CTTGGTGGACTTGCAGGGGGAGCCCTGTGTTAAGAGGCAGAGAAGGATGGAAGAAGGGGTCCCAGAGACAGGAGACAAGTGGGAGCTGATCCAAGGTGTTGGCTGGGATTCTGGGAGAAGGTTCAGCTGAGCAGCAGGGTTAGGAAGAGCCTGGAGGAAATGGGGACTGGCAGGGGCAGATGACTTAGGGCTAGGGACCCCTGGACCTTGCTGGCTGGGGTAGGTAGAGCCCAGAGACTGGGAGATGAAAGCACAGCAGAGGCTGGAAGATACTCGGGCAGCGGAGGCCTGGAGTTCCCGTGCCCATGAGGATGGAGACCCACCATGCTCTCTTCTGGGGCAGGGGTGCTGGTTGTAGGAGAGGCCCGCTGAATCCAAGGCTTGCTCAGTGGTTAAGGATGAAGTGACTCTGAGGGGGAGCCACCTGGTGGCACCGTACCCGAATTTCTAAGTCCTCAGACCAAATCCAGGAAGCTAGACTTCCTCTGAAAGGCCAAAGGGGCCAGGCTTGCACGACTCTCTCAGGCTCTTATCCCTGAGGGTGTGAAGGGGCAAAGCGGGTGATGGCCAGAATCGCGGGGTTCCAGGAGTGTCCCGATGAGCGTGTCTGGTGGCAAGTGTCTTCCCCACACTGATGAATGATCATCACTCAGCCTCCCACTTGTGGAGCTTCTGTGACCTGGGTGGGTTCAAGGGGGACCACCGGGTGAGTCCCCTGTGAAGTGCTGCCCTGCTCCCGACACTCACGGGCAGTGAGGGGTCAGCTCCACGCCCTCGACCCCATGCGGGGCAGGGTCTCTGCCAGGGCAGGGACCGTGGGGGTCAGAACTGCCCAAACAAGTCAGGCTGCTGTCTCCACTCTCCAGAAACAACGTGCCCTGTGGCTCCCTTCCCGCTGGCCTGGTCCTGCTCTGGGTCTCTGGATGGGCCTTGGGGACAAGGAATAAACTCCTCAGGCTGCAGAAGAATGAGACTTGGCAGTGCAGGCCAGGAAAACCCTCCTGGGGCCCCTCTCCCCACCCAGCCACCCCCATAGTCAGCCAAGGCAGAAGCCTCTCTGGGTTTATTCACCCTGTCTCAAAAATGATGTTAATAATAATAACATCAACTCTGATCTCTTGGCTTCAAGACTCTGCTCTGAATCCTTCACTATTCAGATTCATGTAATCCTCACAACAACTCCATGAGGTTGGTGCTATCGTGTGTCCCTTTTTATAGATGAAGAAATGGAGGCAGAGAGAAGTAATTTGCCTGAGGCCACATTATGTGAATAAGCCCTGAAACTCGGGATCTAGCCCTCTCCAAACGTGCTGTAGCTGGGAATGCAGAGCGAAAGCCAGGACTGTCGCCCCCACAATTTCATTTCCACACATTCAGTAGGAGCAGCAGGGTTGGGGTGGGGATCTGACCCCTCCTTGGTCCAGGATCTGTGAGCAGGAGGTATCTTTGACCTTCCAAAGGTCCATCCCAGCTCCCAGCCCCGCCCTCCCGGTCCTGCTCGATGCCCTGATGGCTGCCCAGCCCCACCGCCCCATTCAGGGATGGACACTTGTCTTCCTCAGTCCTCGACAGACTTCAAACCTGGCTTTGTCACAATCCTGCCAGGAAGCTGTTTTACAAGCAGCCTCATTATTCCCAACCTGTGTCTGCCCCCACCCCTATCTGCTTCTGCCCAGCCTGACCAAGCCTCTTGCCTGGAGACCTCTTGGGGTTCTCCCAGATCCCAGACCTAAAGGCTCTCCTTCATGGTTCCCTCTGCAGAATGATGAAGCAGATCCTTGCCATTCAAACCCCACTGTGGTCAGACCCCAACCATCACTCAACTGTTCTTGCCTCCCACAGGGGACCAGCCCTGCACATCCTCCACCCCGTCTCCATGCCAGAGCCAATGCTGTTCCCACCACCCAGAAATTCTGCTCTGTTCTCCACCTGGATTCACCGACACCCTGCCCATCCCTGGAGACCCATTCCAAATGCCCCTTCCTCCATAAAGACTTTCCTGACCTCTCCTCCATGGTGGAGTCTGAATCCTGCTGGGCAGCATGTGTCTGGGTGGTAGGTATGCAGTCTCACTGGAGACAGTGGAACAAGCCTTCAGCTCCCAGTTCCACTGTCTTCTGGCTAAGTCATTGGGCACATTATTCAACTTCTACGCATGTGTGTGGGCTTCCTAAGTCACTTCAGTAATGTCTGGATTTTTGCGGCCCTTTGGATTATGACCTGCCAGGAACCTCTGCTCAAGGGATTCTCCAGGCAAGAATACTGGAGTGGGTTGCCATGCCCTTCTCGTTCAACTTCTATAGTTGGGGGGGGGAGGTCTAATAAATACTAAGTGAGGGACAGGATGGGTGTCTCAAACTGATGTTCTGCTAAAAGGTGACGCTGTGAGACCTTGTTTGTGAGCTGAGGGTCCCTCTAATTTCTTCATCCTCTCAGGGAGCTTATGTGGTATGTGGTTGGATGGGGGGAAAAATGGGGAGTACTTTGGGGCTGTCAGTTTTAGGGGTCCCTGGACACATCTGTGGCTCCAGGGACTCGAGAAGGGAGTGGGCAAAGTCTGTCTCCCAACCCCACAACCCCAGGGGGTGGAAACCCAGAAGGCAGTTCTGCCCAAGTGGGGTGGTCCAAACAAGAGAGAGATTGGAGGAGCCTGATGCTCCGCAGTCCGCCCAAGAAGGCAGGCGACGGGGCGACGGCGAGGGGTGGAGTGGAGCGGAGCAGGCAGGGCCACATCTCCTGCTTCCTGGAACCCTCTCCCCCCAGAGTCATTGGTGAAGCACATGTGGGTTTCAACTCTACCCTGTCCCATTGCTGTGGGAGGAAGTCCCACATCTGGCTGAGGTCTCTCTACCCGACTCCTCCTCCCTAGAGCTGCCAGAGGTCTGAGACTTGAAGTGTGCAGAAGCACCCAGAGCCCCATCCACCAGCTCCGGGCTCTGCAGCTCCATCCCCAGCACCTTGGGCTGGAGAGTGGTGGCTGTGGCCGTGAGCTGGCAGGACAGCAAGCCCTACCCAGAGCTAGGGCTCAGTGGTTACTCTCGCTTCTTCCTCCCAGTGCTGCTCTGAAGAACACAGAGGGGGCTGACAGGACAGGGAGACTAACAAAAGGCAGCGGGGGGTGGGGGGGTCCAGAAAGGGACCCACAGCTCCCTGAGGGGCGAACTGTGTGCTCTGAGGTTGGAACTTGAAGCCACCTTCCCACTGGCCCTTGATCACCCTAATAGCTTTGACCGCTACTTATTTTCTTCCTGTAGAATTGGATTCCCTCTTGCAGTCCTGCTTCCCTTCCTCACCCGTCTCCATCCCAAGCAGGCCTGCATTATAACCAGCCATGCTCTGTCCTGCCTGGGGTGGCAGTGGGGATGGAAAGTGACATGCACACAGGGGCATGTGGGTGATGAAACATTTTCCGTGTGTTGTACTGCAGTAGGAAGTGAGGGCAGGCTTCCTGGAGGCAGTTAGGGGGCTTCATGGAAATGGCAGGCTGGAAGGATCAGGAAGGTTTCTCCAGGGAGCACAAAAGGCAGAGTGAGCCAAGGGGGCAGGTTCCAGGTCTGGTCTCCTGAGAAGCACAGGGAGTCTTGAGGTTCCGATCTTCCCATGCTGGTGGGATCAAGTTGGCAGATCCATGTCCCCCTGACTTGGCTGTGCTCTGGGAGCCCACAAGGGGTGCCCAGGTGTGCTGCCCACCTACAGAAATTTGCAATTGGGGGGTCACACCATGGGAGTATCAGGTCAACACAAGTGACACAGGTACAACCTGCTTCAAACACGGACACAGGAAGATACCCGTAACTTCACAGATGGCAGCAGGGTGAGACCAGAGCTACACACAGCGGTGTGCACACACGCTTTCACCATTTACAAGCCCAGTCACCCTCACCCCTGCCTGACGTAAAGTGTGTGCACACAGGCTTTTGGCTGAGACTTTCAACAGTTACCATGAGCCTCACCCCCATGACACCCCCAGGGTTCTCTCCTGAGAACTCCGCCCTCTCACTAAGGGTGGCAGCCTTGGGGCCCCAGCCTTTATGCAAATGCCAAACCACAGCTCCCGCTGTCTTTTCTCTCCTCTCTAATTGACTGTTTTCCCTCCTTGCTGGGGCTGCGGGAACCCCGGGTCGACATTCAGGAGGGATCTCCCCCCGCATTGCCCGGCCTCTCCAACTGGGGCTCCCAGCGCTTTTAATCTAGTTACTTTTCCATCAACACACTGGGGAAAAGACACAGAGGGGCGTAATCGTATCTGTGGCTGTTGACGTTCAATTAACCACACAACCTTTAGACCCGCTCCCTTTCTGTCTCCAGGACCCCCTCCCCCCAAGCCAGCTGCCCCTCTGGGCCTAACTCTGGCCCAGGAGCCCTCAAACATCACCCCCCACCCCTCGACCTGGTGCCTGGGGACACAGTCTAACTCTGCGGGGGAGACAAGCCGCCAACCTCAGATACAGCCTCACTTCCCGACTGGCCCCTGCTGTCCTGGGCTCTGCTGGCCCCCGAGGCCACCCCTAGGCCCGCCCTGAGGCCGGGAGTGAGGGGGTGCCCCAGGGAGCCGGCACCCTCCGAAACCCCACTTTCTGGCCCTCGTCTGGGGCCAGCAGCTGTCATTTGCCGGGCGTTCCGCTTTCTCCACTGTACCATGCTAATTTTTCGAGGGACAATTTTTCGACAATGAGTCCTCCAGCCCGAACAGAAACCCTTTATGGGGCCGGCCCCAGGGAGGCCGCGGCGCTGCCAAGGCGAACAAAGGCGCATTGCTGCCGCGAACATGCCTGCGCCTTTCAGGCCCAAGAGCGCAGAGCAGGCAGCCTCCAGCCCCGCCGAGGTGACACCTGGTCCGCCGCCTCCTGGCGCCGGGTCAAGTTATCCATCCCGGGGCGGGAGGAGGGGCGGCGCGGAAGTCTCCAGAAGCCGGGCGTGCAGGTAGCCAGTCGGCCAGCGCTGCTTGGCAGGGAGCGCGGGGGTCGGAAGAGATTCAAGTCCCAGAGCTGGAGCACTTAATTAGGCTGATATCATCCCGCACAAATGTTCCTCCGAGAGGAAGGCTTCTGGGCACCAAAATTATTTTGTGATTAGGTGTGAAAACGAAGAGAAATTATTCCGCCTTCTGAAGAGCTTGGAGGGATGAGGGAGGCGGCAGGGGGGAAGCCCAGGGTGCCAGGACCCAGCCAAGCTCCCCACCCCAGCCCCAGCCCACCCCCAACTGGGGCAGACGGGCTCAATGGTGCACCATCCCCTTTCACTGTCAGCTTTTCCTCACTGCCCAGGACCTATAATGTTCAAAGGGTGACTGGAAATACCTGGATACCTTCCTATAGGTTGATTCTTTGATCTTTACACCAAACCCGAAAAGCAATACACCCTCTTATCTTGTGGATGACGAAATGAACTCAGAGTAGCATCTTGTCCAAAGCCCCACCACAGTAGCCCGTGGAGAATGCGGAATGGCATGGGGCCGTTCCTGCAAAACGCTGTCAGGACTTGTGGCCCTATTGCCCATCACCCAGGTACACGCCCATCACCGTCTCTGCTCTGAACATCTGCCTTATGATGAGGGCAAGCATCTCAGCTCCGGAGAGGGGGACCCTGTGGGCAGCAGCAGGCAGGAAGGGGCCGTGCCAGGCTGAGGACACACCTCCTTGGAGCCGTCCTGCCGCCCCGCCCAGTACCCGCACCAGAGCCGCAGGAAGGCAAGCCCCTACTCGTGTGCGGGAAGTGTGTGCTGCGTGGCCCAGCGGATCCCTCCGGGGGTCTGGTCTAGCGTCTGGTTCAGTCTCCTTCTGGCTGCCTGACTGCCAGGGAACAGCTTAACCTCTGAGTCTGAGAGTCCTCACTAGGCCACGGGACGGTGGTAGTACCTCCGACCTTCTGGTGCTCTCTGAGGATTGGAATGACCTACCTGCCTGTGAAGCTCAGCTCAGGGCTGGCAGCGGGTGAGCTCAGAAAACTCCACGGGCAAGGCTGCCTCTGCCAGAATCGTTGCGGAGATGCTTTTGCAAAATGATAAAGAGCTGTGCATTTCAAGTGCCCATCCCTCTTGCCATTTTATCCTTCCCTCGGACTCGCCCTCCACCTCCCCAGGGTCTAGCACTAAAAGGGCCCCACGGGAACCCTAGGGCCTGATCCAACTCTGTGGAGATGTCCTCCGTTATTGGTTGGTAGTCATCCTGTACTGGTTGTTAAATATTTGAATATTACCCCAGGTATGTGTATAGTAAAATACTTTGCTGTAACAGATATGTAATTAATGACTGCTCCTGCGTGTGTGCTCAGGCGTGTACGACTCTGCTACTCCGTGGACCATGGCCTGCAAGGCTCCTCTGTCAATGAAAGTTTTCAGGCAAGAATACTGGAGTGGGTTACCATTTCCTGATCTTTCCAACCCAGGGATTGAACCCACGTCTCTTGTGTCTCCTGCATTGAAAGGCAGGTTCTTTACTACTAGCGCCACCTGGGAAGCCCATATATATAATATATATACATAAAATTGGGATCTAGATACTGTCGTATTCAATCAAGCAACCAATCATTCTTGAGTCACTCATTGAGAGAGCTATTGATTATTGATTCATTGAAGCATTTATTTCTGTGCATGTTCTCTCATAGCTCAGTTATTAATTATGCTACAGTGACTCTACATAAATCCCTTTTCAAGGACTTGGGCATAGCAGACAGGCCTAGAAGTCTACATGCTCTTAATACAATTTGAGCACATAGTAGGTACTTTGGCATGTAGTAGGTGCTCAGCAAAGGGCTGGTTTTTTTTTTTTTTTCCTTTTTTTTTACTGCCCGGATGGTGGAAATAGGGACCAGAGAACAGAGGATGAAAGTGAGAGACTCCTTAATATCAAATCAGCAGACAGGAAGCAACAAAGAAAGAAAAAAAACCAAAACACTGTGATGGTTGAGATCTGAGGATGCGGAGGAAGAGAGTGGCCTTATCCGAAACAAGGACACTGGAGGGCAGATTAGTTTGTGGGGAGTATTAGTTTTCTGTGACAAATTACTCCAAAACATAATGGTTTAAAGCGACAATCAATGTTTAATACCACACACGGTCATTCTCTTCAAGCAAGACCACAGTTGTACCTGAGACTTGCTTTCAAGTTCCCAGTGAGAAGGAATCTGGCCCTACTTGGGTCAGGAGTATTCTCAATCAGCTATGGCCAGAAGAACACTTAATGCATCCCTGGGGTGCCTCTGTGCATGTGTGTGCGTGCATGTGCATGTATCCCAATGTGTGCTCACAGGTGAATTTGCCTGCATGTCTGTGTGTGTGGTCATCATGACCAAAGAAGTCATCGTGAGTGAGGCTTCCATTCCCAGAAGCGTCAGCTGGTGTAGCACGCTTAATCTGGGAAGGGCCGCATTGGAACTTGTTTTAATCTCCATGGGCCCTATGATCTCTGTCGCAGCTACTCTGATGTTGCAGGGCCAGAGTGGCCACAGGCAACAGACACAGAACAAAAAGAATGAGCCAGGCTGTGTCCCAGTAAAGCAATTTCCAAAATAGGCAGCCAGCCAGATTTGGCCTTTGAGCCATCGTTTGGCAATCCCTGAACCCAATGCTGAAATTATTGCATGTTTGTTTTAGATTTTTCATTCTTGTCTGCGGTGGACGTGGAAATGCACAACCCCCCATCCTGCCTCCGTCTTGCAGCAGAGCTTCCTTCCAGAAGGACTGGCTGCCAGCTGCAGGCAATGTGGGCAGCAGACAGCCCTGGGGGGACCTCGCCAAGGCAGCCCCAGCTGCAGGAGTCTCCCCACTGAGGACATGCCCTCGCCTTTGCTGGGGGATGGCCAGCAATGGGGTGTAGTGGAGAGAGACTCGGCCATTTTGTCCCAGAGTGCCTTACTGGTTGGATCAGCTTTCAGTGGGCCTGTATCACAGTTCAACATTCAGCTTTGTCCAATCCTGCCTTTACCATCTTGTGTGTTCCTTGGAGAACAATGTTTAAAAACTCAAACTTGTAATGTCATGAGTGTGGTACCAAGAATAGCTGCTCTGATGAACCAGAGGAGGAAGAGCTCTCTGAAGGCTGAAGCAGTCGAGGATGGCTTCCTGGAAGAGGTGGCATTGGAGCTGCCTTTAAAGGACTCCTTAACAGGTTAATTTGCTGAATGCTGGTGCTGAGCTGGCTGTTCTGAGGAGAAAGCAAGTCAGTGCTCCTCTGAAAAGGGGGGATCTCACCCCAGCACAGGGCACAGAGGGCTTGGTGCTGGGGAACAAGGGCTGGGCTGACCTGGGAATTAGGTACATTTCCACCACAAGTAAGGTCTTCACAGCTAAGAATTCCTCTCATGTTGAGTCTCCAGTTCTGAGTGCATTTCTGTGCTTCTGGTTTGGGGATATCCCTGGGATAGGTTTGGGGAAAAAGCAGAGAACACCAAGCCCCATGCCCTTCCTGTCCACCGTACTGGGCCATCCCACCACAGACTCTTCCGCGAGCCCTGTGCTGTGGCTGGGCTCTCAAAGAGGTCACGCCCTCGTGCTTCCCAGGGATGAAGTCACGGGGGCTGTGGGGAGGTGCAGAGCAGGTGCCTGGGCTTCACGGAGTTGGAGTCAGGTGAAAGGATGAGTGGGATCGGGGTGGGCAGGAAGAGGGGAGGGGCCCTTAGAGAGAACAGTGGCCAGGCGTGGACCCCATTGAGGACTGGAGAGTCTTCAGGGGAGCCTGGGTGAGGCTCCACGGGTGTCGGTGCTCTGAGCCCCATAACCTCTCTGACCAGCACCCCGGTTACAGGTTAGGGACGTTCTGTCCTTTCGCCAAATCCTCTGGGCTCAGGCCCACCCTAGGTCCTGGAGTGTCAGCTCCCAAGATGGGCTTATCCCTCATTTATCCCTGGTCCCATCACCAGCCAGCTGGGGGGTTGGGGAGAGAAGAGGCGGGGGCATTGGGCAGGAATCAGTCATTCAACAGAGAGTTACTGAGTGCAGGTGTGTGACTGGTGATGGAGTCCACAGTAAGCAAGGACAGGTACCTGGGAGCGTCTCAGACCCTGGCAGTCCCCTACCCGAGAGTGACCCAAAGGTGAGAGGCACAGCTGTGCCAGGAAGCCCTCACACGTGCTGGGGATGCTGGCAAAGCCAGGGCATTTCCTCCCCCCAAAATGAGCAAAAGATAAATTGAAAAATGGATGGAATACTTCAAACAAGGCCTGATGCACCAGGGGAAATCCAGAACTTTGCCAGATGTCCTTACATTGACTTGACTGCTAGTATTTAATGGTGAGTCCTAGCGGGGGGAAGCTGGCTGAGCGCCCCAAATGTTTTATATTCTGGAGGCTCATATGCCTCCAGAGTCTTAATCTGCTCTGCAGAGGGTCATGAGGGTATGGCTACGAGTGTGGTTGTGGAGTGGTGTGTGAAAGAAGGAAAAATTAGAAACAACGCCAATGCCCACCTATGGCGGACCAGTTCCCCATGTCTGGGGATGCGGCCTCGTGAGCTCCAGGTATTGAGAGAAGACAGGAGGATGTGGGATCCCGCAGAGATGCCCAGCTTAGCAGCAGCAAAGTGTGACTGATGTAGGCCACTTGGGTTTTGTTTTTAAAGTGTAGAGCCACAGAGAAGCCTGAAAGGAAGTGTTCTAGAATTTAAGAAGTACACACCTGCAGCTGGTGGAATTACAGCTGGTGGATTTTATTTTATTTTACTTTGTAATTATTTAACTTTATTTCACTTCTTAATTTTATTTTACTTCTTTTATTTTATTGTTCTTTGTAATTTTATTATTTTGCTGATAATTTCCTTTTTATCTTACTTTATTTGACTTTATCTTATTTGATTTGATTTGACTTTATTTTTGCTTTTATGTGTTTTCCAAATTTTCCACAGTGAACAGATATCACTCTGGTAATCAATTACAAGCTTCAGTGGTCCCTGTAAAGCATTAGCCAACTGTTTCTAAGCTCTCTGGGGCTGCTGCTGAGAGCTGGACGGAGGGGATCAGGTGGGGCCCTGACCCCCAAGATCTCCAGCCCCTTGGCATGGGGTCGGGCAGGGGTCTCTAAGCCCTGGGAACAGAAGTGCCCAGAACCCTTTCACTGAGCAAGCCCTGGCAGGAGAACCCCTATGAAGGGGCAGATTTGCAGTCTTGGGGTCCCCCACACAGAGAACGTGAAGGCAGCAACGCAGACCAGGAACTGCCTGGGTTGGTTGTGAAGGCAAACACACGGGGCTGCGGCCCCAGCTGGCAGGTTTCAACACCTGTTCCCTCCTGTTTACCTGCCCAGGGGAGCTCCGGGCACAGGGCCAGGCCCACCCGCAGCCTGGGTGCACCCATGTGCATCCTTGGCAGCGCGGGACCTGGGGAGGCTCCCGGGAGAACCCTGGGATGCCCAGCCAAGGCCTGCAGGATGTGGAGTCCAGTGCCAAGGCTGGAGGCGGGGAAGCAAGGGGCTTGGTGAGGCCTTCAGGTGGGGCTGGCAAAGCTTAGGCGTCAGCTGACCACACTGGATGTGGGGCAGGGACGACTCCAGGTGGGAGTCTGAGAGGGGAGGAAGGGACCTGGTGGTCAAGAAAGAATGCAAGAGACGTGAACCCAACAGACAGCACAGGGGCAGGTTTGAGGCCTCATGGGGAGAGAGGTGAACCAGAGGCTGGGGGTCTTGATGAGACTCTGGGCTGCTGTGAGGGTGTGTGGGGGACAGCGGGAACCCTGACCAAGCCACCGCCAAGCAAAGGTACTGGATGGACATGCTACTGAGGGCTGGCCCTCAAGCGGCCAGGACAGTGGGGGACAGGCTGTGCTGGCAGGCAGAGGGAGCTCCGAGCCACCCTGCCTCGGTCATCAGCGTCAGCGTGGTGGCACCAACGAGGCAGAACAGGGGAGCTCTGGGGTGATGCCCCAGCGGAGAAGAGCTCCCGGTTCTTAGAGTCCTCCTTGTCTACCTGGCAGGGGAGTGGCCTGTGCTGAGTGGCAGGGCTCACTGCTAGAGCTGTTGTGGGGGGAAAGGGTGGCAGCACCCCCAATCTGAGGGGCCTCCCTGTATGGGGGACGGCTGCTCTCTCCCGCGGAAGGGATGGTTTCTGGAAACCCCAGAGCAGGAAGGGACAGCTCTGCAGTCACACCCTCCAGTGGATCTTGGGTTCAATTACATTTCCTGACTTTGGTCTCAGCTATGTGTAACTGGGTTCTTACCCCTCTTGGTAAATAATTTTGGTTTTTAAATAACTTCCCCATTTACTCTTCCCCTCTCTGGAGCCTCAAGTCTGAGGAAGGAGGAGAAGACACCCCACCCTCTGGGTCCCCAGCCACCACGGGAGGGTAATGTCCTGGATGAGGACCCCCAGCCCCGGTCACGCCTTCGGATGACGGTAGTCACCCTGCCGCCTAGATGACAGCCTCCCCAGAGGCCTTGAGCCAGAACGGCCCAGCTTAGCCGCTCCCAAATTCCTGTCCCGCCGAAACCGGGTGAGATAATAAACGTTATTGTTGTTTGGGCTTCTGAGTTTTGTGGGAATTTATTATGTAACAATAGAGAAAGTGCTGGAAGGGCACAATGCTGAGGGAACGGTGGGGGGTTGGGGGGTGGGTTGGAGCCCAGGTGAGGCTGGAGAGCTGGGCAGAGGAGGATGGGGCTTGAATTTGAGAGCTCCCGGGAACCCTGGGTGGCGGGTGTTCAGCAGGACACAGCAGGATGTCACACTAGGGAGCGAGAAGCCTTGAGAGGCTCCTGCAGGGATGGGTGGGGGTGCGGCCTGAGGCGGAGCTGCGGCAAACAAGTGAGGCTTGCAACGTGCCTTTAGGCCCAGCAAGCAGACAGGCAGAGGGGCCCTTGGCCTGAGCCGTTTGGGTGGGTTGGGGTGAAATCAGACCACGCGGTCTGAGAAGTGAGCGGAAGGTGAAGAGGTGAATAGATAGGGTGTAACCGCTCCATCACGGAGGTGGCGCTGAAGGAGAGAGGCAGGGAGGGGGCTGCTGCCTCTTAGCAGGGGGCCTCCCCAGAGGGCTCCAATACTCCCTTCCTCCAAGAGTGTCTGAGTGCCTACAACCTGGGCACTCACTCATGGCGGTCTCCAAGTGGGCCCTGAAGAGCAGGCAAGATCTGCCCTGGACGACGGGCTTCTCCTCGCCGCCTCTGTGTTCCCTGCCCCACCCCCACCCCCTGAGTGGGCCTGTAGAGTCAACTAGTGAATGAGCAAGTGTCTGCTTGGATTGTTATAGGTGGAGAAAAAGGGCAGTTTGCAGATGGGCATCTCCAGATGATTGAGCAGGTGGCCACCACGTCCCTGGGCACTTGAATGTGTCTTGTTAACGACCGAGCTGCCTCCCCACGTCATGACACGGGCAGCAGCTCGGAAGGTCCCGTGGATGGCCGCGCTCTCAGCTCTGGAGCCGGTCACACCTGAACGACCTCAGACTTGGCTCGTCCATCACTGAGTCAGTGAAGGCATGAGGGCCAGCAGGGTGTCCAGGTGAGAGCCCGTCTGGCCTTGAGGTCCCGGGGATGGCCTTGACGGGGCTCTGGAAAGGAACAGCCTCCACCAAGCCCCGGCCCGAGGGCAAATCTGGGGCCCGTCACAGAGGAAATTCCTCAGCCTGCGGGTGGTAAGAGGAGGCCTGACAAGAGTCCACAGGGTCTGCCGTGAGGACTTGGCTGACATGGAGAGGCAGCCAGAAGGCGGTGGAACGGGCAGTGCGTGCAGAGAACTTTCCATCTCTCTGTCCCTCCGCGTTGGATTGGCTGCTCCACTTCAGCCATAAGCAGGGGCACAACCAGGGTCAAATCCAGTCTCTCTGACTCTGAGCCTGTGTCCTCTCCTCTGGGCAGACTGAAAACTTAGATGACCTGATTTCTTCAGAATGACTGCAATCCAGACAGAGCGGTATTGGCAAAGGGATAGACACATAGATCAATGAACAGAATCGAGAGCCTGGAAATAGACCCATATATATGCCCAAATGATTTGCAACAGAAGTTCAAAGGCAAGTCCATCGTCAAAATCTAATCTTTCAGCAGATGATGCTAGAATAATTAGCCAGCCATAGGTAAACAATGAACTTTGATCCATACCTCACGTCATATACAGAAAAATGACTCAAAGTGGAGAGTAATGTAAATGTATAATTTAGAAGTATAAATTTCTAGGAGAAAAATATCTGTGACCTGTGTTAGGAAAAAGAGATAATTTGTAACAAGAAAAATTCATATATTGGAGTCTGCCAAGATTTGGAAATTTTTGTTCTTTGAAATGAAGAGGAGATGGATTCAGAGTCTTTTAAGGGTTCTCAAAGGTCAGTGATAAGAAAATAAATCACCTGATTAAAAATGGCCAAAAGACACACGAGTGGCAAATAAGCTCCTGAAAAGATGATGAGCATGCCTAGCGGTCAGGGATATGCACATTAAAACTGCAGTGAGACCGGATGACATGCCTATTAGGGTGATTAAGGCAAACAATCAGAAAAGGACCATACCAAGGGCTGACCAGGATGTGACACAAGGATCTCACACGGCACTGATGGCAACGCAGAGATGTACGACCACTTCCGAAAACAGTGGGCAGTTTCTTAAAAAGTCAAACATAGTCCTGCCATATGATCTAGGCTCTTTGCTTCTAGGTATTTACCCAAGTGGAATGAAAACTGATGTCCACACAAACACCTGTGTGTGGATGTTTATAGCAGCTTCTGTTGTTGTTGTTCGGTTGCTACGTTGTGTCTGACTCTTTGCGGCCCGTGGACTGAAGCACACCAGACTTCCCTGTCCTTCACTATCTCTTGGAGTTTGCCCAAACTCATGTCCATTAAGTTGGTGATGCCATCCAAGCAACCATCTCATCCTCTGTTGCCGCCTTCTCCTCTTGCCCTCAATCTTTCCCGGCAGCGGGGTCTTTTACAATGAGTTGGCTCTTCTCACCAGGTGGCCAATGTATTGGAGCTTCAGCCTCAGCATCATATTTAGGATTGATTTCCTTTAGGATTGACTGGTTTGATCTGTTTGCAGTTCCAGGGCCTCTCGAGAGTCTTCCTCGGCACCGCAATTCAAAATCATCAGTTCTTCCACATTCAGTATTTTTTAGGGTCCAACTCTCATTTTATTCATAATCAATTCAAGCTGGAAACAACACAGATGTCCTTCAAGAGGTGAACAGGAAGCAAGTGGCGCTATATCCAAAAAGTGGCATGAAATTTTCAGCAATAAAAAACAAGACAAAAACAACGTGGATTAAAAAAAAAAAAAACAACGTGGATAAATCTTAAAGCATTTCACTAAGTGAACGAAACTAGAAATAAAAGATAACATAATGTATGATTCCATTTTTATGACATTCAGCCAAAGCCTATTGGGACAGAAGGCAAATAGGCAACTGCAGGGCTGAGGAGAGAGGCTGAGTACAAAGGAGCGGCTCAAAGGCAGTTTGGGGGAACGGGACTGTTTTGTTCAGTACTGTGCTGGCTGAATACACAACTATATGCCTTTGTCAAAGCCCATGGGCCTGTACACTACAAAAGATAAACTTCACTACATACAGATTCTAAAAATCAACCAGGGTGTGAAGAACCCAAAATGGAATGCAGATTGTGACCAATGAACCAGATTTTATTACAACTGAATGAAATAATCACATCGAAGGAGATGGGGATGAAAGGAGACACCTGAGTAATTTTAAACAGTGTTCTGTTTGGTTGCTGTAAGGCGGAATCAAAGGATCGAGCCACAAACATGAACACTGGTTATGACTTTCTCACAGGGTACAGGTTAGCATTCTGATACCTGTATGCTGCGCTCAGTCACATCCAACTCTTTGTGACCCCATGGACTGCAGCCCGCCAGGCTTCTCTGTCCATGGGATTCTCCAGGCAAGAATATTGGAGTGGGTTGCCATTCCCTCCTCCAGGGGGTCTTCCCGACCCAGGAATTGAACCCATGTCTCCTGAGTCTCCTGCATTGCAGCAGGCAGATTCTTTACCCACTGAGCTACCTGGAAGCCCCTGCATGTATCTATACTAGAGCTGAACAAATAAGTAATTTACTGTGGATAAGGACGGGTTTATCACTTCAGAAAAAAAAAAAAACTTTCAAGTAAACAAGGAGAAGATGCTAGAATGAACCCCGTGGTGTTGGGTTGGAGTTGGAGGTGTCAGTGTGTATATACACCCTTATGTGTGCATACACACACACACACATGTATAAATGGACATACGAAGAGGCATATAGATGTGAGCACATACATGGTTAGCATACAAGCACACCTCTCCTGGCTCTGCCCACTGAGAGGGCTGAGAAGCAGTGACACCTCAAGAGTAATGTGTGTATCTAGCACACAAATCTTGGTTCCTCAGAATCATCCTCCAACAGAAGGAACCAGGGCTCCTTGGGGGAAGTGATTGATTCCAGGGCTGAGGCAGGGAAAATATAAGGCTAAAAAACATAGATGCATATCAAAATGATGCAGGACAAAGGAGAGAAATTCCAGTGCCAGGAAGATAAGCTTAATGTGCTTTCTCTGATTCCTATCACTAAGTACAACGAAAACCCCCAGGCCATATATAAACCAAATATAAGAAGATCTGAGAGGTGGAGAGAAGAAGGCAGACTGTCTACGGACAGTTGACTGCTATTTTATTGGAGTATGTTGGTTATTGACTAAAACTTATGTCTTAATAAACCCTTAACTCATGTCAAATGACAAAAATTCTACAACCATTCAAAGGGAAAAGATTATCTTCAAAAAATGTAGCTGAGAAAATGATGTTCACGTGCAAAAGAGTGAAGCTGGAAACTTATATGCAAAAATTAATTTCAAATGGATCAAAGACTTAAATGTAAAAACTAAAACTTCTTTGAAGAAAACGTAGGGGAAAAGCTTCATGACATGAACTTATGAATGGTTTTTTAGATATGACACCAAAAGCATAAGCAACTAAAGAAGAAATAGGTAAACTGGACCACACTTGAATAAAAACATTTCTATGTACTAAATAACACAATTAATAGAGTAGAAAGTCAACCCATGGAAAGGAAGAGAAAAATTTGCAAATCATATATCTGATAAGGGGTCAATATCTAGAACACATAAAGAACACCTACTACTCAACAACAACAAAAAGCCTGATTTTATGGCAAAGAATCTGAACATACACATTTTTCCAAAGAATATATACCAATGGTCAGCAAGGATATATTCAGTGATACTAATCATTAGGGGAATGGAAATCAAAACCACAGAGAAATAATACCTCACACCCATTAGGATACCTGCTGTCAGAAAAACAAAAACAAAAACATCAACCAAGGGGAAGAAACCACAGAAAATAACAAGAATGTGAGAGAATGTGGAGAAATTGGAACTCTTGTGCTTTGCTGGTGGGAATGTAAAATGGTTCAATGACTATGGAAAACAGTATGGTGATTCCTAAAAAAATTACAAATAGTATTATCACATGATCCAGCAATTCCACTTCTGGATATATGCCCAAAATAATTGAAAGCAGGGTCTTGAAGAGATTTTGGTAGGCTTAAGGTCATAGCAGCATTACTGATAATGGGCAAAAGGTGGAGGATGCCCAAATGTCCATTGATGGATATACTGAAAAAATGTGGTATAATCCATATATGTAATGGAATATTACTGAGTTTAAATAGGAAGGAAATTCTGACACATGCTGTAACATGGATGAACCTTAAAGACATTATGCTAAGTGAAATAAGCCAGTCACAAAAAGTCAAATGCTATATGATTCCACTTGTACGAAGTATTAGAATAGTCCCATTCATAGTGCCCTAAGTACCATGGTGGTTGCCAGCAGTTGGGGGAAGGGTGGTCTGAGGAGTTACTGTTTAATGGATACAGAATTTCAGTTTTGCAAGATGAAGAGTTCAGAGATGGATGGTAGTGATGGTTGCACAACAATGTGAGTGTACTTAATGCCACTGAACTGGAAGAACGGCTGAGATGGCGAGTATTGTGTTATACATGGTGATGGTTAAATCGCCAAGTCGTGTCCAACTCTTGCAACTCCATGGACTGCAGCCTGCCGGGTTCCTTTGTCTCTGGAATTCTCCAGGCATTAGCCACAACTGAAAAACGTTCTCTGTCTTGTTTAGGCTACCCTTTTCCTGGACCTTTAGTTAGTGAGAGCAGGCTTTTTGTTGGGGCTTTTTTTTTCCCCTTGTCTCTGTCCATTGGTGTTTCTGGGTTGTTGACTCTTTTGCTCAAAGTCTGAGGTATATGAAGCAACTCTCTGGTATGTGATTTCCTAGGGACCCAGAGTCCCTAGCCAGCTGGCCTCTTCTCTCCACTTTTGAGTCCTTTTATGTTTAAAAAAATTTTTTTAATTGAAGTATAGTTGATGTACAATATTATATAAATCATGTGTGTGCTTGATAAATCAGTCATGTTAGACTCTTTGCAACCCTGTGGACTGTAGCCCACCAAGGTCCTCTGTCCATGAAATTTTCCAGGCAAGAATACTGGAACAGGTTGCCATTTCCTATCCCAGGGGATCTTTTTGACCCAGGGACTGAACTTGCATTTCTTGCATCTCCTGAATTGGCAGGAAGATTCTTGTTTTCCTCAAGCAAGAGGTCAGACCCTCCTCTTCCCCCACCCCCCAGGCCTCCGGAAGGTGCTGGAAAGCTCTGGGTCAAAGCATAGCAGGGAAGCCTCTGTATTTTCCTCCTCAAAGAGACAGCCTCCCCACACCTCAGCCAGGCCCAGCCTTCAGCCAGAAGGGACTCCTTTCTTCTCGGGCCTCTTAGTGTCATGCTAAGTCACTTCCATCGTGTCCAACTCCGTGAGACCCTACGGACTAGAGCCCCCGGGCTCCTCTGTCCATGGGATTCTCCAGGAAAGAATATTGGAGTGGGTTGCCGTGCCCTCCTCCAGGGGATCTTCCTGACCCAGGGATTGAACTGGCATCTCTTGCATATTCTGCATCAGCAGGCAGGTTCTTTACCACTAGTGTCCCCTGGGAAGCTCCACGTTGATCGAAAGATTGTGGGCTTAGCAGGTGTAAAACATCACACTGCCCCAGATCCAGTCCTTCTCAGAGCTCTGAGGAGGACCTCCTGTATTCTGGCTCTTTACAGAGGACAGTCTCATTGAATCCTCCCAATTCTTCAAAGATCAGACTTAGTGCCAACTCACCGAGGGGAAAATGGAGGTTCAGAGAAGTTAATTCATCTGCCCAAGGTCACACAGCTGGTGAGTGGCAGGGCAGGAGGACCAGGAGTCAGGTGGCCTGACTTTTCTTCAGCCCAAGATTTTCTGCATAGGAGACATCCCAGATGTGGGTTTGTCTAGGGACCCAAAGCTTCACGGAGCAACCTCGGTTTGGACCATTGTCCACCTCCGAGGACTGAGTGCAGTCCCCATGGTCATAACCTGTGTCCCACATCGCTGGGTAACAGGTAGGCTCCCCCTGACTTTAAAAGCCAAGAGAAGGAGAAGCAAGAAGCCAGCTGACTTGAAATTTTCTGAGAAGCATACAGGTTTCTCTTTCCTAGCCTCAAAAGGCCTATGTGGGTTCAGGGTTAGAACCACTGTTTCTTCTACAAAGCAATTAAGCTGCTCCAGAAACTCTGTTCAGCCATTGAATTCTTGAGAAATGATGGCAGATATGTACATTCAGGAAGCCTCCCGTGTCTGACGACTGGCTGGCTTTGGACGTGGTCCAAGACCCGGTGTGCTGTTGGTCTCTGGTTCCAGTCCCAGCTGGTCCTGGCTGCCCTGGGTGAGGATTTTTGCTGGACTGGATTCTTGGGACTTGACTTAATACATACCCAACTGTTTGAATCTTACACCAAAAAAAAAAGAAAGAAAAACCTTCCCTGGATCTCAGGGATAGTCATCATCATAACCCTCAAGGCAGTGACAATCCAGCTTCAGGACAGCCACCTTTTTCTGAGGCCCACCATGTGCCAGGCTGATCGGGGCTCTGTCTGCTGGCCTGTGGGGCACGCACTGTTTTTATCTATTTGTTGTACAGATGCAAAAGCAGAGGCAAGAAACAACTTCAAAGGAGCCCTGTTATTTTTTTTTTTTGTAACTTTTTAATCTTTTAATTTCAAACTTACAGAAAAACGCCAAGAATAGTACAAAGAATTCCTGTTTACCAATTTTACTCCGATTCCATTGTTGTTACTATTATTGTTTTATCATTCTTTTTATTTAAAAAAAATTAATTTATTTATTTTAATTGGAGGATAATTACTTTATAATATTGCCATACATTGACATGAATCAGCCATGGGTGCACATGTGTTCCCCATCTTGAACCCCCCTCCCACCTCCCTCCCCATCCCATCCCTCAGGGTCATCCTACTGCACAAGCCCTGAGCACCCTGTCTCATGCATCGAACCTGGACTGGCGATCTGTTTCACATATGATAATATACATGTTTCAGTGATATTCTCTCAAATCATCCCACCCTCGTCTTCTCCCACAGAGTCCAAAAGTCTGTTCTTTACATCTGTGTCTCTTTTGCTGTCTCACATGTAGGGTCATCGTTACCATCTTTCTAAATTTCATGTATATGCATTAATATACTGTATTGGTGTTTTTCTTTCTGACTTACTTCACTCTGTATAATGGGCTCCAGTTTCATCCATCTCATTAGAACTGATTCAAAGGCATCCTTTTTAATAGCTGAGTAATATTCCATGGTGTATATGTACCACAGCTTCCTTATCCATTCGTCTGCTGATGGGCATCTAGGTTGCTTCCATGTCCTGGCTATTGTAAACAGTGCTGCGGTGAACATTGGGGTGCACGTGTCTCTTTCAGATCTGGTTTCCTCGGTGTGTATGCCCAGCACTGGCATTGCTGGCAGTTCTATTTCCAGTTTTTTAAGGAATCTCCACACTGTTCCAAAAGAGCCCTGTTTTTGAAATGCTTCCTGAGTTCAGATTCTTCTCTTAGTGTAAGCCGTACACCCAGGAGAGGAACTGGCACAGAGCTAGTCACTGCTAGGCATTCAACAATAAATATTGGTCAAATGAATGAGGAAGGAATTCCTTGTTTCTTTATTGTGATCTTTGACATCATTTAGATCAAATTCCCCCTCAGCGCAGGAGTTCCTTCAGACACCATGTCCCCAGACACCATGTCCCTGGTGGTGTCATCCACCTTGAATACTTCCAAAGATGGGGAGTTCACTCCCTCCAGGGACAGCTCTTCCCACCTTTGAAGAGCTTGAATCCTCAGAAAGGACAATAGTTTCTTATTCTGAGCTGGGCTCTGCTTCCCTTCCTTGGGTCCAGGAAGCCTTGGCTTTATCTAGGTTCTGGTTTTATCCTTTGCTGTCTTTGAGCTCCTTCCATATGTATAGGTCTGTTCTTAAAAATCAAAAGGGAGGAATTCCTTGGCGGTCTGATGGTTAAGACTCCACACTTCCACTGCAGGGGGTGAGGGTTCCATCCTGGGTTGGAGAACAGAGATCCTGTATGCTGTGTGGTATGGGCAAAAAAATAAAAAGGGGCCTATTCCTTTTCCTCCCAAGTTTTCTCATTTGGAGACTTGAGGGAAGGCCGGCCAGAGAGTCAAGAGGCTGAGACTCAGTGACAGAGTGACCACTGAAGGAAGGGCAGGGTGTGTTTACCTGGAAGACGGTAAAGCCAGGAGCAAGCTGAGGGTGTGTGATTGGAGCCCTTGGCTACTTTCAAGGCACAGCAGACAGATGCAGGAATAACAGATAATCATCACTGCAGTTCTGGGCACTGAGATCACACCTTTCCTTGTATCATCTCACCTGATCCTACAGGAACCCCCCACAGTGACTTACTGTCCCCATTTTACAGATTGGGGAACTGAGGCCCCAAGAGCCCAAATCCCAAGTCTAGTGTCACCCAGCTGATTGGTGGAGCAATTGGCACGCAGCCCCACTTGATCTGACTGGATCCTGCCCTCCCACTCGCCCCGTGCATGGGGGGTCGCTCTGCTCTTGGTGGCCAGAACCTGGCTGACAGGTAGAAGCTGTAAGAAAACAGGCCGGAGCTCTTTCTAGAAGCCAGGAATATTGGGCTGATGGAATGTTGCCTTAGAAGCAGGTGACACCAATATGCCCAGATGGTCCAGGAGGAGTTGTGGACAGGTCCACACTTCTTCAGTTGAATCCAATTAAAAATTAATAGCTGGAAAAAAATTAATAGCTGGGGCAACCTTAGAAAGAAAAAAAAAAAAAAGAGTGAGGAATGAGTGGATTTTGTGGTATGTCTTGAGGCCACTGGTGTTTTGACCACAGCTGGGAACTTTCCCTTTGGTGCCTGCTTCTCTGAGGCTTTCCCCAGGTGCTATGATGCCCTAAAAACTGGGATCCTTGGGAGGTGGTCTTGACTCTGCTCCCAGGGCTGATAAGGGGAGAAGAGATGGTGGGTCTTTTGCTTGAGGAAGCCCAGGCCCCCCACCCAGCCTGGTTATGCCCAGTCCCACATCTAGAGGGCCTGCCTTGTCCTCCATCCATTTTTGTACAACCAGGATGGTCCTTGAAGGCCCAAGCTGGATTTCTTTCTTCATTACCAGTGCCCCCAGGAAGGCAGAGGTCATGGGTGGAGATGGGAAGCAAGTATCAAGGAGAACATCACCAGGAGGCTGCCCGCCTCATCCTGACCTGGGTTCAAATCCTACCCTACTACCTCCCAGCTGAGGACCTGCTGCTGGTTCTACAATCTCTCTGCGCCTCCTCTCTAAAATGGGGACAAACCCTTCCAGCACAGAGGAAATTCTCAATGAATGGCTACTGTTTGGGCAAGCTCTGGGAGAAGGCGAGGGACAGGGAAGCCTGGTGTGCTGCAGTCCTTGGGGTCACAAAGAGTCGGATACAACTGAACAACAATACTGGTGCCTCCAGCTGGAAGTCTGGGGCAAGGGAAAGAGCAAGAAAAGTGGATATAAAGAGAATGGACATGGTTCCCGGGGGTAGGGGAAGGGGGGTGGGGTAGGGATGGAGTTTGGGATTAGCCAATGCAAACTATTATATACAGGATAGATGAGCAACAAGGTCCTGCTATAGAGCACAGGGAACCATATTCAATACCCTGTGATAAACCATAATGGAAAAGAATATGAAAGAGAATATATATGTGTGTGTGTGTGTGTGTGTGTGTGTGTGTGTGTGTATATATATGTATGTATGTATGTATGTATAACTGAATCATTTTGCTATACAGTAGAAATTAACACATTGTAAATAAACTGTACTCTGATAAAAAAAAAATTAAAAGAAATAAACCAGTAGGGTTATTCAGACCCTACAGTTTTTTACAGAGCTATTTTGTTTGCTGGACAGTATTTAATCTTTACCAAAACCTACACAGTAGACGTCCTCTCATTTCCACTTTCTACATGGTGAGATGAGCCTCAGAGAAGACGAGTGACTTGCACAGGGCCACACAGCTCTTACACAGCTCAGCTGGAGACCTGGGAGGTTGGGCTGCAGGGGGCTTGCCCTTACCCTGTCCTGGGAAGCCACCCACTCTCTCCAGGTCACTGGTTCTGGACTCTAGAAGAGTGTAGTGAGAGAACTTTGGTCTCTGATTTCTTCTGGCTGGTGAGTCCCAGGTTCATGAACATCAAGCTCTGAGTGGTTTGAGATCCAGGGCCTGGCTGGGAGCAGGGTTGGAGGCATGTCTCACCCACTGCTGCCGTCAAGGGCCAGGTTGATGCCCACGCGGTGCTGGGGCTCATCTGGGGGGTCATCTGGGAGGCAGCCCTGTCAGACCTGGGCTCTTTGCCTGTTCCCACCTGCCTTCTGTCAGGTCCTCCTGAGCTTTAGGAGATGAATTACATTTGTCTGTACTTCCACTCTGTCTCCTGCAGGCTGCCCGGCAACCTGGCATCTGGGTGGCAAGGAGTCCCCTCCTGGAAGGGTGAGGGTCAAAGGCACCCGGGAGAAGGAGGCCAGGGAGGGGACAGGACCTCACGGTGGCAGCAGGCTCCTTGAGGACAGCCCAGTTGCTGCCACCCAGGACCCCCTCGGCCTGGAGCAGAAGGTGGGGGAGGCCAGGTGGTGTCACCTCCCAGAGCAGGAGGCTGAGTCGCCCTCCTGAGGTCATGCACCTGGAGAGTGATGGGCCGGGAGCCTGAGAGGGTCCGCGTGACCCCCACCCCGGTCTCACCACAGAGCTCTGTTCCCAGGGCTGGACATTGCCTGGTCAGGGTGCCCACTCCCACGACTTCACGGGCCCCTCGGGGGTCAAGGGTGGGCCTGGGCTTCAAGCAGCTCCCTCTTTCCTCAGAAGGCCTCCCACATGGAGGCCCACGCCCTCCTCAGACTTCCCTGCTGTCAGAAGACAAAGGGCTGTGGAGAGCATCTTACATAGTCTTTTTTTAATGTTTTTTTTTAAATTGTGGTAAAAGTCACATAACACAAAATATACTATTTTAACTCATACTCAGCTGTACCTTTCAGCGGCAACAAGGACATGGTTGTGCAGCTCTCACCATCACCCATCTCCCGAATTTTTCAGCTTCCTAAACTGAAACTCTGCCTCCGTTAAACACTAACTCCTCAATCCCCAGCCTCTGGCATCCGCCAATGTACTTTCTGACTCTACAAATTCGACTATTCTAGGTACCTCGTGTAAGTGGAATCAAACAGTCTTTGTCTGTGAAAGTGGAAGTGTCAGTCACTCAGTTGTGCCCAGCTACTCGAGACTCCGTGGACTGCAGCCCGCCAGGCTCCTCTGTCCGTGGAATTCTCCAGGCAAGAGTGCTGGAGTGGGTAACCATTCCGTTTTCCAGGGGATCTTCCTGACCCAGGGATCGAAGCCAGGTCTCCTGCATTGTAGGCAGATTCTTTACCATCTGAGCCACCAGGGAAGCCCATTTGTCTGTACTTAATGCATATTGGAATGCACTTTTAAGGTTAATTTAATATATGTCCTACAGATTGTACCTTTTTATTCGCTGCTATGCAGTAGGCTCTCATATATTAACACATATGATGGAATCTAGAAAAAAATAGTACAGAGGAACATATTTGCAAAGCAGAAATAGAGACAGACCTAGAAAACAAATGTATAGATACCAAAGGGAGAAAGGAGTGGGTGGGATAAATTGAAAGATTGGGATTGACATATACACACTATTCTGTACAAAAATGGGGCTTCCCAGGTGGCGCAGTGATAAAGAATCCGCCTGCCAATGCAGGAGACTCAGGGTTCAATCCCTGGGTCAGGAAGACCCCCTGGAGTAGGAAATGGCAACCTACCTCAGTAGTCCTGCCTGGAAAATTCCATGGACAAAGGAGCCTAATGGGCTACAGTCCATGGGGCCACAAAGAGTTGGACATGACTAAGTCTCACACACACACACACACACACTTGTATAAAATAAGTAACTAGTGAGAATCTTATGTCTTCTTTGATGGACAAGAAAACTGTGGCTGAGGGAGGGTGGCTGAAACTAGGGTGTCCTGACTCCCACACATGCTTGTGGGTGAGGCCTCCACACCGTGTCTTTCAAGAGTGATGCCTCGTCACTGCCTCGTCACGTAAGTGTGGGAAGGACCAGGTGCAGCCATGACCAGCGCTGTCTGTTCAGCCGTGTAAATATTCGAAGAATCCATGAAACGGAACAGTTTGCTGCTGGGGATGGTTATGGCACCCAACGCTCCCCTGTGTGGGCCAGAGGCACAAGAGAAGCAGCTAAAGTCATGCTCCCGAGGATCTCTCATCTTCTCATCCCCCATCTGAAGAGGGAGCGGTGAGACCAGTTTCCTTCCAGCCACCAGCTCCTGGGTCCCTCTTCCCTGCCGTGTGTCTGTGAGACCTCACTCCATGTCTGCTTGCTGTTTGCATCAACAGAGGAGCCAGGATCTGCTGAGCCTCTACCCACACTTAAAAAAAATTATTTTATTTTTTGCAGTAGGGAAAGTAATCTTTTTTTTAATTTTCGGATGGTTGGTTTACACTGCTGTGTTGGTTTCCGGTGACTAGCACAGGGATTCAGTCACACATGTGTCACACAGTGAGGCCCACTGCCCGCGAGCCACAGCCTCCACTGCAGGAGGCTGTCTCCCTGTATTAGGGACCCCCTGACCTCGCAGGCTGGTCCAACAAAGGGGCCCTGCCATCTTTGGGAACAATGTCGCCTGTTTACCTGACAGACCGCCTGCTTTCTTTTCATCTGGGAGGGAAAGAGCTCCCGCCGGGAGCCGCTAAGCCCAGAGTAAACGGGTGACCTCGCGGTGCTTTTCTGCCCGAGGTGGGGTGACCAGCTTGTGCCCCAACTGTGCAAACAGACCTGAGGCCCGGGCCGCAGGGGCGGGGCTGCCCGCTGGGCGGGGCCTGCCCGCTCCCGGCCCCGCCTCCTCCCTTTGTGGTTTCGGGTTGAATGGGGAGAAGCTCAAAGGCTGGGCAGGGAAGGTCAAAGCCAATTTGCAGGGCCAAGCGTGGGGGAGGAGAGCGGGGCAGAGACCACGTGTTCCTGGAGGCCTGACCTTCACCTGGAAACCACCCCAGCCTCGCCTCCCCGCGCTTCTGCCGGCCGCGCCCAGGCAGGGCCGGCTGTGTCCTGGCTGCTGAGCCTCAGTTTCCTCATCCTCCAGGCAGGGGTGAAGACAGCCGTCTACTAGGCCTGAGCCCGCCTTCAGGGGTAGTGATTTATGAGGGAGCTGCTGCTGCTGCTGGGGCTGAGTCGCTTCAGTCGTGTCCGACTCTGTGCAAACCCACAGAGGGCGGCCCACCAGGCTCCCCCGTCCCTGGGATTCTCCAGGCAAGAACACTGGAGTGGGCTGCCATTTCCTCTCCAATGCATGAAAGTGAAAAGGGAAAGTGAAGTCGCTCAGTCGTGTCTGACTCTTAGCGACCCCATGGACCGCAGCCCACCAGGCTCCTCCTTCCATGGGATTTTCCAGGCAAGAGTACTAGAGTGGGGTGCCATTGCCTTCTCCAATGATGAGGGAGGGAGAGCTCCGACTGTGGGAGCTGGAACCAGGTGCAAGGTGTCCCCGGGGGAGGGCCAGACAAAGCCGCCAGCTGGGGCTGACTTGGGCCTGCCAGGGGCATAGTAAAGACACCCGCTTGCTGTCTGCAACAATGTAATCCCTTTGTGGGTTGTTATCTCTGGGAAAGAACCCACACTCCCTGCTTCCTAGATGCGAGTCCTTGGGAGGCTACTAGGCCTCCCTGACCGTTGGTTTTCTTCTTTACAAATGGGAATGAGAAATTTGATAACAAAGGGCTCTCATGAAGATGAAAAGAGGAACCTGATACATAGTAGATACTCAATAAACATTAGCTCCTGGGGGTTGACAGAAGGCAGGCCCTCCAACCCCTGCGAGGAGCAGGGGAGTCTGGGTGAGCCCCTGATGCGGGTGCCCCCCGCCTCCCTTGTCACTGACAGCAGAGCTCTGGCCTGCGGGGACTCAGGTAGGCCCTCCCAGGGGCTGAGCGCTGAGTATCCCACTGGTTGCAGGGCCGGTGCCTGTGGGTCTTTCCCTCCACCCTCTCCTGGCTGCACCCCAGGTCTTGCTTTCTTGTCTGGGCAGCCAGGGCATATGTGACTCCTGGCCCCACTCTGGGGTAGAGAAGGTGGGAAGCCTCAGATTCTGTTATGTGGGTCAGTGGTCCTCTTAGCATCAGGCCCTTGGCTCAAACACGTGGTGTCTTCCTGGGTTCCTCGGCTTTCATTTTCATAGGCAAGGAAAGAAAGAGACAAGGAAAGGCAGAGAAGAGATGTCATATTTGATGAGCACCTTAAAGCAAGCTCATAGGCATCAGAAATGTGCTTGGCTTCACTTAGCAAACTCAATGTACTGTACTTTGGAGGTTTAGTTTCCTAACATATCAGGATTCTGAAAATGGGTGACTGCTGGTCTTGCTCAGCCACTGGTGATGGTAGTGAGGACTGGGCTCGTTCCAGCTTTTGGCTCATCTTCCTTAGCATGGGCCTGCTTGTTTCCTCATGGTGGCAAGATGGCTGCCTAAGCTCCATCAGGAGATAGAGGGTCTCCTCAGCTCCCTGTTGGTGTCTCATTGGCCAGAAATGGGTCATGTGACCACTTCGGCCAGCAGAGGATGCTGGGGATGCAAACTCTTGACTCTACTTCTCCAGCCTCCAGCCGGGCAGGCAAGGGTGAGGGGAGGGTGTGGAGTGAGGGACTGTGTCGAGTCATCCAGTCGGTTGCCTGCCAGAAGAGAGAGTGCCACTCACGTCCCAGTCTTATAGCCGAGAAGCTGGTGCCAAGGGCAGAGAATTGCTTACTCAATACGCAGTTTGATTGATTTACTTTGACATTCTGGGCTGGCAACCAGAGATGGAGAGATAAAAGCCACTCCCTTGTCTTCCAGAGCAGGGAGGAGAATAATAGTATTAATAATAACAATGTAATAGATGAAATTCACTAAGCATGCACCAAGTGCCAAGTGCTTGCTGGGTACTTTCTAGATTTTGTCTTGTCTCAGGCCCACTCCAACCCCAAGCTATCAGCATGATTCTATCTGCTGCAGAGAAAGCCAAGTCTCGGTGAGGCCCACCGCACGCACATCTGCTCCCCCACCCTCACCCCACCATGTTGCGCCAGGCAGTGGTGTAAGACCCTGGGGTGAATGATCTGGACTCTTGGGCAGCCCACAGGAAGAGGGTGCCTCACTCCCTGGAGAGCACGTGGGAGGTTCCTGGGGGCGGGAGATGTGCGTAGGATTTGGAAGCGCCAATTGGAATTTCCCAGGCAGACAAGGTTGGGGAGGCGCCCAGGTGGAGAAAGACATCTGAAAGGACTCTTTAGAAGTGATGTTAGTAAACTCTGAGGCTCCCCTAGGGTCTGTTCACCCACCCTTTCCCAGAAATTTTTGGAATATCAAAAATAAAATCATATTTCTGACATCAGGGAGCAGCATGAATAACAATAAAATGCAAAAAATATTGAAAATAAAATCTTTTGGTTTCTAAAATTGTCAAGTTTTAAAAAAACACATGAACATTTGATGCTGGTGATGGTGTAGTAAAATGGACAATGTTCACACTCTGCTGGTGGGAGGGGGAATTGGTATAAACTTTTAGACAAGTAACTTGAAAATTATCCTGTAAAACATGCTGGTCTTTCAACTGAACTTTTAGAAACATATCCTCAAGGAATGATAAACAAAAGTAGACAGAAAACTTTGTGCATGAAAGATAATTTGTTGAACTATGAATTTGTACTTTCCTTGTTTTTTCCCTTCTCTCAGTCCCAGAATTGTAGCCAGACCCTTTCCTAGTCCCAGGGGCATTTGTAGAACCCAACCAAATGCTACATGAAGGCAACATCTTTTCCTGTATTTTGTGGGGGGGAAAAAAAAGAGATCAAAACAGAAAACATGCACACAGTCCCAATAAAGGGTAGGAGGAGAGCTGTGAGCAGGAAGAGGCAAGGGGCCCTAAGTTCCAGTGGGGGGACCTGGGTGCCCTCCACAGCAGCACGCCAGGATGTGGCATAATATCCCAAAGCTCACTGTCTGGGGAAACTGGCATCATAGACAGGCTTGAGGGTCTTGATGCCCCAGCCTGGCACACAGCAGCAGCCATTGGATACCAATGAGCATGCCTTTGGGGCGGGGAGGGGCAGGTATCTCTGGGCACCCTTTCTGGTGCCTGGCAGGCTGTCCAAACCCCAGGGCCTTTGCATGGCCCCAGGAGACAGGGAATTCTGAAAACGACTGAGGTTGATTTTCATACCGGGTATCCAGTGGAATTAAAAGGAAGTTTTGAATGTGACATTATCACATATCTACATTCATGAGGCAAAAGTTTTTTAGAGACAAAGGAGTACAGAGTGATAATCTTGTTTTGATTTTTTTTTTAAGCTAGTAGTGAAATATTTTCCATAGGAAGATAACAAAGTCCTTGCCTCGTGTTCGCTGAGCTCTAGGCACGTATGTTTACTGTTGCACCGACCCTGCTGGGAGGGTCAGTGTCTATATTTAGTGCGCACTGTTCTTCGAGGTTCTTGGGCCCTGGAGACTCATCAGGACACTGTCTTGTTTACCTCCATCTCCCCAGGGCCTTGCACAATGCCTGGCAAGCCCTCAAAGGATGAATGAGGGAAGGCGGGAGTACACGAATGAATGAATGAATGCGTGAGTGAATTCACAGGTGTCTGGTGCCTGAGATAAAGGGCCTGCCCTGCGGTGCCCACACTGCTGCTCCTGCAGCCCTAAGACCTGTGCTCCCGGCCGGTGAAATGAACTGCAAGCACATACTCGGAGTGTAAACAGCCCTCCTCCGGGCCGGGGCCCACTGGCAGCCTCGCGGGCAGCTTGCACAATCCTGTGGGCTGCTGTGGTTCTCATTTTTGGGGCATGGAGTCATCTCTGCCATGGGCCTCTCCCTCCTGGCCCTGGACTGTCTCTTGGCAACATAAAAGGAGCTGTGTGCCTGTTGTCAGTGGGAGGTTCAGACCCCCATCCCCTCCAGGAGGCCCGTCTGATTTCCAAGATCTGCCCCAGTCCTCGAAGAGGCTGGAGCCGAAAGGGGACTGGAGATCACCCAGCCCCACCCCTCCCTTTCCAGATAAAGAACCTGAGACCTTAAGAGGTGGGGACGCTGAGCCCACTGCCAGGGTGACCAGGCTTGGCAGGAGCTAAGTGTCCTGGAATGGCAGCTCCTTTTGGAACCAAAAAACAGGGCTGTAAATTCCTTCCTCCCCAGCCACCATCCAGCAGTGTGAACTTGGATCAGGGCCGTGTCCTTCCGGAGTCCCAGTCCTTGGGTCTACACTATGTTGCGTGCAAGGTGGATGTGGAAATTTAAAATGATGCTGTCCGTGTCAGCCCTGCGCCTGGTCCAGATGAGGCCTCCGGCCTTCTGCTCTTCCCGCACTTTCTTTCCCAGCCCTTCCCACTCACCCGGCTTCACCAGTCCTCTGCATCTGGGCTTGAAGGGCCTGGGCTTCACTCTGAACCCTCCACTGCAGGGAGCTTCCCTTCTTTCCGTGATGGGTGATGGCCGATGGCTGTGCCTGCCCTGACTGCCTCTAGATTCCTGAGTATCCGCCCACTTTCTCTCACGCGTTTTTCTGTCCTCACACACTTCCTGGTGTTGCCAAGTTTGTTCATACTTTCCTCTCTCCCTCCCTCCCCGCAGACTTTCCCAGGCCCCTGCTGCGTGCCAGGCACCTGCTGGGCAGGGATTCTTGTAGCCAGTGGCTGCCCTGACAGGGTTCATCCACTGCTTGAGAGGCCAAGTGACCAATGACCGGAGAGGAGAACTGAAAAGCAGAGGCAGTTCTGTATGCCCACAAAATCCTGGGTCCTCGCTCCGGTTTCTGGAACTCTGTGGCAGACGGAAGAATGAATGGCCCCTTAAAAACAGGCACGTCTTAATCCTCCCAGTCTGTCAAAGTTGCCCTCTGTGACAAAAGGTCGTGACTGAGTTAAGGATTTTGAGATTATCCGTGTGGACACAAGGGTCCTTCATAGGAAGGCAGGAGGTCAAAGTGAAGAGGTTATTTCCTGGCTTCACACGTAGAAGGAAGGGATCACAGGCTGAGGCATGTATTCATAGCTGCCCCCAGAACCTTCGAAAGAACTCGGCCCTGCTCTCACCTTGACAAAACCCTTGAGACTCATTTTGGACTTTTGAACTCCAGAACTGGAAGAGAATAATTGTGTGTTATTCGAAGCCACTAAGTCTGTGTATTAATTTGTTACAACAGCAATAGGGAAGGAACATGAACACAGGAGCCCGTGTGACCCTGTAGGTAGGTGGCCATGTGGCTGTAATTCTGGCCGAAGTGAGGTGAGGTCAGGGGACGCCTTTCTTTCCTCTGAAGCTTGACCTCCTGGCTCTCCTCTTCCCCTGCCACCAGCCAGTCAAAGGACAAAGTGGTGATTTTGCTGGAAGCCTGGGTCCCCAAGCTGACTGTCCAAACCTGTTAGGACTTGGGGGCTATTCATTACAGCAGCGAACCCAGGCTCTCCTGACCCTGGGAGCTCTGATGAGGCTCCTGCTTCACAGAGGAGGTGATACCTTGAGAAGACAGACAGTTACTCCAGGCAAAGGCGATAGCAGAAACAAGGGCCTGGAGGGCGGGTTGGAGTCTGTTTGGCGGCCTTGTCTGGGCGTTGGGCATGAAGGTTGGCTGCAGATCTCAGGGCTACCGGGAACAGGGGGCTGTCAGTCACGGAGGATGTGTGTGTTCTGGATCAGGGTTAATGGAGAGACTTTTAAAGTCATCAGTCATAGAAAAGCTCTGGGACATGGCAGTAGCCTGCAATGTGAGGCTTACCATCTCAGCGCCAGCCCCGAGAGCTGGGCCAGGGTCCGTGCCCTGCGCCTTCTCTGACGGTGACTCAGTGCTGGGAGAGCCTGGCTCCTTCTCCAGGGCTGGCGTGGGGCAGAGAACGCCGCGTCCCGTCAGTCCCTCCACCGGCCAGGTTTGCCTGATGTATTTATTGCCCACATTACTCACTGTTTTGTTACCTGAAATACATTTATTTCCCATTAATAACGAGCACTGTAGGGCATAGATTTCATCATTCACATTAAATGGCTTTATTGCCGTTTACAAAGGAGCTGCCTGGGATGGATGACGCAGCAGCTGGAACCGGGCCCGCATGCCTGAGAGCTGCTCACACGCGTGTGGACATCATACGGCAGAGTGTGTGGTCACAGGCAAATGTGTTTTCTCACAAGCCGTGTTTTTCAGCAGCCATGAAGGGAATCTTCTGTTTGCCTGGCCCACCTGTGGGGTGCTGGAGGGCCGCTGTGTCCCCAGCTGGGTGAAGCCTAGACCTAAGACAGGAACCTGCTTTACTGAGAGTCCATACAGGCTGGGGTATGGCAGAGGCCCTTCAAGGCTCTTATCTCTCTTTTTTTAAGTTCTTTTTCCATAATCTTTTCCCTTATGGCTTATTACAGGATATTGAATATAGTTTCCTGTGCTATATGGTATAGGGCCTCTACGTTTATATAATAGTTAGCATCCGCTAATCCCAGACTCCCAATCCTGTCCTCGCCCTCGGCAACCACAGGACTGTTCTCTGTGTCTATGAGTCTGTTTCATAGATACGGTCATTTGTGTCATGGTTTAGATTCCATACGTAAGTGATATATTTCTCTTTCTCACTTCGCTTGTTCAGTCACTCTGTACAGTCCATGGAATTCTCCAGGCCAGAATACTGGAGTGGGTAGCCTTTCCCTTCTCCACGGGATCTTCCAAACCTTTCCATCCCTGGGTTGGGAAGATCCCCTGGAGAAGGAAATGGCAACCCACTCCAGTATTATTGCCTGGAGAATCCCATGGACAGAGGAGCCTGGTAGGTTACAGTCCATGGGGTCGCAAAGAGTCGGTCACGACTGAGCTGGTTCACATGGTCATCTTACTTCAATTAGTACGATAATCTCTAGGTCCATCTGTTGTTGTAAATGGCATTATTTCACTCTTTATGACTGAGCGATATTCCATTGTATATATGTACCTCATCCCCTTTATCCATTCATTTATTGATGGACATTTGGGTTGTTCTCACATGTTGGCTATCGTGCATAGTGCTTCTGTGAATATTGGGGTGCATTTATCTTTTCAAATTACAGTTTTATCCAGATATCTGCCCAGGAGTGGGATTGCTGGATCATATGGCAAACCTTTGTTGACTTTTTTGAAGAACCTCCATGATGTTTTCCATAGTGTATGCTCAAGGCTCTTATCTTAAAGCAATCTCCTGCCCCTTGAGGGTGGGGACTGCAATCTTCCTTTTTTCTATGAGGAGATGGAGGCTTCTGGAGCCCAGAGGGCTGGCCTGGGGCACGGGTAGAGCCTCACTGTCAGTCCAGCCTGGCATAATGCTGAAGTCTGGACCTCCTTGCTTTCACGCTACCTTGCACCTTCCTTATGCACCTGCTCCTCAGTTTTCCCATCCCCCACCCTCCCCACCAGAGCCCTTTAAGATCAAGTGAAATGATCTTTAAGTATTGGCAGCACTGGGAGGCTGCAGGAAGATTACTCATTCTTCCTCTTTGTTTTTTTGCAGTAAATTTTGCATCTTTCACTCATGGCCATGAGAGACTCCCTCCCTGCCCCCTCACCAAGTCTCCCCGGTACAGGGTTGGTCAGAATAGATGTCAGCATCTGGGGGGGGGTGAATGGTCCAGGGTCTTGGTGGAACTTCCCTCCCACCCACCAAGCACATACACTGCCTCTGCAAAAACAATTCCCCATTTGGCAGAGGGCAGTGTTTGCCCTGGGATAGGACCTTGCAGCCCTTTGCGAGGCCCTGTTTATTCTGGCACGGACCACAGTGATGTCCAAGCACTCCAAGTGTGTTGAACTTCCTGGACTTCTTATCACGCAGTCAACCCCGCTGGGGAGCCGGTGAAACACTGCCGTGTGCCCAGGAGAGGATATCAAGAAGTTCCACAAACACTAGTCCTGCCGCCCGAAGGGGCAGGAAGCACGGGGCAGGGCCCCTGAGGGCAGTGGGGAGGAGGTGGCAGGAGCAGCTCAGATGCAGAGATAAAGCCTTTCCTCTCCTCCGCTCCGCCTGAACCTCCTTTCCCATCACCGAGTCCCCACTCCCGAATCCTCTGTTCTGGTCAGGCTGGTCTCCTCACTTTACCTGGAATACAGCTTGCCCTGTCTGACCCCTGCACCTCCGCCTGGGCCTGCCCCCCACCTGGAATTCCCTTCCCATCATCTCTCCCGTTGAAATCCTACTTGATGGGTAGAAGAAATGCATAACGGGACCATTTGGTGGGTAGGGGTGGGGTGGGGGCTGGGTAGGGATAGACCATGTCCCACTCCACTTGTCTGCCCATCTCTCTTCCCCCAGGGTCCCTGAGACTCCAGGGCTCCTCAGGACATCAGAGTGAACCCCCAGACAGCCCCACAGAGACCCAGGAGGAGTTGTCTCCACCCCGTCAGGCTGGGGTCAGGATACTGGGGTGGAGCAGGGGAGGGGTGGGGAAGGGGCTTTTAGGCTCAGGAGTCAACCAGGGTCAAGTCCACCGTGCAGTCTTCTAGGTTGTGTAGCTTAGGAGGCGGCTCCCAGCGCCCTGTGCCCGAGCATAAGGGACAGAAGACCACTGCTTCCTGAGGAGACCCTCCAGCTCGCCCGGCTCTTCTGTGTCTGGAAGCCAGGGCAGGGGAGGCAGCTGCTGCCGTCGAGACAGCTCCCTCAGGTTCTTGGACAGATTGCCCCCCCACCCCGCCAACCGCCGTCTGCCACGCACCCTAAATTCCCATCATTCCCTCTGCTGCTATGGTCCCCTCAGCGTGTGGGCAAGACCCTGGGTGTAATGCAATTTCCCACCTTTCTCCAGTGGCAGGAGGCACACAGCCGTCGAAGGACACAGTGGCACCTGGTATCTGAGGAAGGGGTCTCCCAAGCCAGGGACGTTCTGCTGGGGGGTGGGGACGGGGTCCCGGGGGGTAGTATTCCCCATGCTGGGGATGTGCTTGCGGAAAGGAAGTTCTGTCTTCAGGCAGAGCTAGCTGGCCTGCGTAGAAGAGGTTTGTGGAGAGGAACCATTGTTCCATGAGTCAGGGGGCTGGTCTGGCAGCTCCTGCCGCCCACCTGTTATGACCAGAGGGCCTGGGGGTGCTTCGGGATGGTTAGTCATCCAGGCAAGCGGCAGGCAGGCACCCATCACGAGGGCTGCTTCCACCCCCCCATTCCCTCACCCGCCGCCCCTCCACGCTTCAGATGAGAAAACAAAGGTGCCCAGGATGCATGACTCATTTCCTTCCTGGGACCCATCTCTTCTGTGGGAGGGGGTGCTGGCTCTCTCCCAGCGAGACCCAGGGCCTTGGGTCTCGAGGGGGGTGTGCAGGTGGGCACCCTGAATCACTCACATCCTCTTGTTAAGCTTCATGTGGGTCCATGGCGTCAGGCCAAGCCTGGGATGCCACCACCAAAAATAGTTGTGAAGCAAGTTAAAGTTATTTGGGTTCACTTGAAAAGAAAGGGCTTCCCTGGTGGCTCAGATGGTAAAGAATCTGCCTGCAGTGCGGGAGACCAGGGTTCGATCCCTGGATTGGGAAGATTCCCTGGAGGAGGGCATGGCAGCCCACTCCAGTATTCTTGCCTGGAGAATCCCATGGACAGAGGAACCTGGTGGGCTACAGTCCATGGGGTCTCACAGAGTCGGACACTAGTGAAGCGACTAGGCAGCAAGCAGCAGCAAGTTTCCCGCATCATTCCTTTACCCACTGCAGCCTTTGGAGGCAGGCAGTGTCTGGACAAGCTGGAGCTTGGAGAGGTTGAAAAACCCAAGCCCACACATACTAAGAAAAAGGCAGAGAAGGGATTAAACTTGAAGTAGTGGGACCTCCGAGTCCAAGTTCTTCATTACCTCTGTAGAGGTCGCTGGGTTCCAGCCCTCAGACCTAACATCTTAATCAGAAGGGTTTCCCCTTCAGATGAGGAATTCCGTGCAAACACCAGGTTTAACACCCACACAGTATTCTATCCAGAGGCCATTTCATATGTGCTTCACCATCTCCTGGTGCTGAACGCCTGCTGTTTCTAATTTCTCACCATTATTCTGGGAGGAAATTGCTTCGGGTCATTACCCTGGGGCAATGCTTACAGTGGCAGTGTGAGGTCAAAGGGTGGGGAGACTTTGAGAAGCTCCTGGAAGCACCCTGTGTGCGTCTGATTTCACCTGCTGGGTCTGAGCAGGCCAGCCCCACTGGGCAGGATGAGAAGGCTGCTACTCCAGAAGCCCCTACAGCCCAGCATGGAGCCCCCAGGCTGACATGCCTCAGGGGACTGAACACACAGCTGAGCTGACCCCTGGGGGGTCGGGGCGCAAGTATGGGGCCCTCTGTCACAGTTCCAACCTGTTTAAAGGTCTGAAAACTGAGTCTCAGAGAGGCAAAGTCACTTACCCAAGCTCACACAGCTGGGACCAGAACCCACGAAAGCCAGCATCTTCCGGTTAGGTTTGCAAAGCGCCCACCTTTAACTCTTCAGAAAGTGAAAGTGAAGTCGCTCAGTCGTGTCCGACTCTTTGCAACTTCATGGACTGTAGCCTACCAGCCTCTTCCACTCATGGGATTTTCCAGGCAAGAGTACTGGAAAAGAAACTGACTTCCTTCTCCAAAGGATCTTCCCAAACCAGGGATCAAACCCAGGTCTTCCACATTGAAGGCTTTACCATCTGAGCCACCAGGGAAGCTTCAGAAGTCCTGGTTAACTTTCCCTGTAGAGTCAGGATCCCCAAGTGCCTCTATCTCCTTTAGCATCTTGGGGAGATCATCACAGAGGCTGGGTTTTGGCTCAGTCCCTGCCTCCTGCCCAGCTCCATCTAAACTATATTTTTGACTCTGTCTGCTTGTCCTTATCGCCTCTGCCTGAGATGGTGCCATGGCCCTGGACAGCTCCCCATGAGCCCACTCTTGCCCTTTATCTATTGAGCAGGCAGGGAGGTCTTTTAAAGACCCCAATCCCGTCCTGCGACTCCCCTGCTCAGCCTCCCAGGGAGTCCTGGCTGGGTGTGAGCTAACTCCAGACATGCTGAGGTGGGTGGGTTCTGCATCCGCCCCAGGCTACGCACAGTGTCAGGCACTGCAGGAATAATTCACCAAACACAGAGCTTAGAAGGAAAACCAGATTCCTCAGCCTGCCTTTCCAGGGCCCCCCTGGCCCACCACTGGCCTCCCTCCTCGACCTTGGCCCACCCCTTCCCGGGCATCCTCTGGGCTCCAGTTCTCAGCTTCTCTCTGTCGCAGTCAGGCTGAACCTCCTGGAACACCCTCACTTGCATCCCCGAGTTCTGACTGCTTCTGTTCACGCACTCTTATCTTCTTAGACACACCCCTCCCCTGCGAACCCCCACCCTCCACTCACCACAGCTTCCCCAGGAAAGTCCTCAATTCAGGAGTTTCAGAGGTTAGGAGAAACAAAGGGTCTGGGGGCAGTACACTTAGAGCCCCACCCTGCTCAGTTTTTGGTATGTATGATGCACATTTTTTCATTCATTAAGAGAAATAAATCGAGCAAAGTCATCACGTTGAACGAGTTGACTTAGGGTCTATCGGACACATGGAAGTCAGCAATAGCTCTCCATTTCTGTGGATCCCCGTCTGGCTGGAATACCTTCCCCACACTGGCAACAAGATCCTTGTCAATTATCTGGTAAGCTGGGAGACCGTTTTTCTTCTGTGTTTGGTCTTCTGTGAATCGATCTCACTACCTCCTGCCTGAAGGCCCTCTGTGGTCCCAGAGACACGGCTTGGGAACATCTCTTGGCAGAAATGGCACTTGAAGCCCCCGGTGGGGCCTGGCCCCGCTGGCGTGAGGGGGTGGTGATGCAGCCTGTCACGTCTCCTCCTTTGTCAGCCTCTAACCCTTTCCAAACCCTGTGCAGGGCAGTCATGAGGCCTGACTGTCACTCTGTTTTCACTGGGTGTCTCAAGCCATTGGTGCAAGAAGCCCTTACCCTGGACCCTCATATGACCATCCTCTGGTTTCCTCACTTTGTTCTCATCCTCAGTAAGAAAGTATCAGGACCTCCATGGTGGTCAAGTGGTTAAGATTTCACCTTCCAATGCAGGGGATGTGGGTTCCATCCTGGTGAGGGAGCTGAGATCCCACTTGCCTCCTGGCCAAAAAACATAAAACAGAAGCAATATTGTAACAAATTCAATGAAGACTTTAAAAATAGTCCACATTAAAAAAAAAAAAAATAGAAAGAAAGTATGGAAAACCAAGGCAGAACTCAGCCATGTGTGCTGAGCTGTGATTGCTGAGCGGGCACTTGTGACCGGGAGGGGCAGGCCTGCCCAGAATCCTGAGCAGAAAAAGAAACCAGCCCGATAACAGAAACACAGTCTTTGCTGGGCTGAAACCGTGAATTCCAAAATAACGCAGTTAATGAAGAGGTTGCCTGGGTAAATGTGAGCCACAGTGTCTTTAGCCGGCAGGCTCTTTTTTATAGCTAGGTGTTCCGATGGTGAGCTGGCCCTGGGCCGGGCTCTGTGAGAACCAGACCCGGATTCTGGAAAGTTCTAGAGGGACAGCCCAAGGCAAGGGTGAACCTGGACTGGGTCTTTGCTGTCAGCACTGCTGGACACTCCTGGTGGGCAGCAGCTGTCCTTCCCGCCCCAGCTGAAACGGGGACTCTGCTCGGAAGAGCCTGACTTCCATCCATGAAGCTGTTTGTCCTTTGCCAAGGGTGCAGGTGAGGGCTCTCTGCTCTTTCCCATCCTAAAACTCCCTACTGGACCCCAGGAAGGCCCCTGGGGAATTTGGGCTGGGCAGGTGCCCACGCCTTGAGGTCTTCCAGAGCTGAGCCCCCGCCTCACCTGCCCCTGGGGACTGGAAGCCCTTCACCCACATTCCAGGTGGCAGGACCTGGGCTTACTTGTAGGATGGAGGGGGCTTGTGAGCAAGTCTGGTGTTCCACAATGACCCAAACAAGGCCAGCCTTCAGGGCAAGGCAGTGAGGCCCTCAGGGGAACTGGGCCCCAGGGCAAGAGGGGTGCTGGACTCAGCCCCAGGGTCATGGTCATGAGTGACAGGTACCCCTAGTGTGTGGAGATGTATGCAGAGCCAGAGCCACAGGGACAAGGGGTCTGTTTGGGGGGAAAGTGCATGGAGGTGTGTGTGTCTGTATGAACGAACCACTGGGACTTTAACTTAGGAGCCCAGAAGATGCCGCAGAGGGGTCCCTCAGCTGCACACGGCCCAGCTTCTTCGGCTCTGGAGCACAGCTCCAGCACTGTGGGGGTCTCAGGAGTTGCTGGTGCCCCCGGAGAGGCCACAGGAGACAAAGGAAGGGAGGCCCGGGGCTGAACCTTGGGGTCAGCCACCTGGCTTACAAGCCTGGAGGACCAGGGCGCAGGGCAGGGGGATTCATCATAGACCACCTGCTGCCTTTCTCCATCATGATGAGACCCCCTGGTGTGGGGAGGGGTGGGGGCTGACTTTCCACGAGCCCCGGCATAGCACACATGTGGGAGGCTGCTCTGACACGCAGGAGCCACACAGAAGGTGGAAGGACAAATAGCCATCGTGCCCACGGTGCAAAGAAAGCCAGAGAAATGATGTTGCTGTCCTTGTTCGGTCGTAAGTCGTGTCTGACACTTTTCAACACCATGGACTGCAGCACACCAGGCTTCCCTGTCCTTCACTACTTCCCAGAGTTTGCTCAGATTCATGTCTATGTGGTTGGTGATGCCATCCAACCATCTCATCTTGTGTCGACCCCTTCTCCTCCTGCCCTGAGTCTTTCTCAGCATCAAGATCTCTTCCAGTGAGCCAACTCTTTGCATCAGGTGGCCAAAGCGTTGGAGCTTCAACTTCAGCATCAGTCCTTCCAATGAATATTCAGGGAATGAGAAATGATGAGGGTCCGTCAAAGACCCTGGTGTCCACGTGGGTCCATGTTGACAGAGCAGTAGAGCAGATTATCAGCTTCTGACCGCCTCTAATGAGGAATGAAAGCAAGTAAATCGAGTTTCAACAAACAAGCCATTGACCTTAAAGAGCAGCGGGGCAGACAGAACCCAGAAAAGGCATTTTGCTCTTTGTTCTGCCCAGAAGGGACTGACAGGGCTGCTACAGAGAAGCGCAATCGAGCGTTTCTTCTGACGTTGCTACCCCATCTTCTATCAGCAGATCTGGTAGGATGAGGCCCAGTTTTCTAAGGCAACCAGATTTGCTCTGTGGCTGCTCTGGCTTGCTTCTGCAGATGGCTTCTCAGTTTCTGAGGTCAGTGATGCTCTTGGGCTCTTTAGTTCTTTCATCAAGAGGCTCTAAAGAGCCTCTTGATGAAAGTGAAAGAGGAGCGTGAAAAAGCTGGCTTAAAGCTCAACATTCAGAAAACTAAGATCATGGCATCCAGTCCCATCACTTCATGGCAAATAGATGGGGAAAGAGTGGAAACAGTGACAGACTTTATTTTTGGGGACTCCAAAATTACTGCAGATGGTGACTGCAGCCATGAAATAAAAAGATGCTTACTCCTTGGAAGAAAAGTTATGATCAACCTAGACAGCATATTAAAAAGGAAAGACATTACTTTGCCAACAAAAGTCCGTCTAGTCAAGGCTATGGTTTTTCCAGTGGTCATGTATGGATGTGAGAGTTGGACTATAAAGAAAGCTGAGTGCTGAAGAATCGATGCTTTTGAGCTGTGGTATTGGAGAAGACTCTTGAGAGTCCCTTGGACTGCAAGGAGATCCAACCAGTCCATCCTAAAGGAGATCAGTCCTGGGTGTTCATTGGAAGGACTGATGTTGAAGCTGAAACTCCAATACTTTGGCCACCTGATGCAAAGAACTGACTCATTTGAAAAGACCCCGATGCTGGGAAAGATTGAAGGTGGGAGGAGAAGGGGACGACAGAGGATGAGATGGTTGGATGGCATCACTGACTCAATGGACACGAATTTGAGCAAGCTCTGGGAGTTGGTGATGGACAGGGAGGCCTGGCGTGCTGCGGTCCATGGGGTCACAAAGCGTCGGACACAACTGAGCGACTGAACTGACAGAACTTACTGATGCTCTTCGGGGCTTGTAAGTGGCTTTCTGGCATCCACACAAGGCATGCCTGGTTCAGGAGTTCCAGTTTTCAAAATTGTCTTTTAAAAACCCTTTCTGCCCCCACCAATGCTGTTCTGTCTCTCTCTCAGTTTGGCTGTACATCGGGGAACCAGGAACTCCAGGGTCTTAGGAACAGGGTTCAGATGGAGATTCTCTCACTTAGGAAGTTGGGAAGAAAGTGTTGTGTTTGTAAATTGGAGTAAAAAGCCCGGCTGTGGGCCATGAAGAGGGCTGAGTGAGAGATGTGAGCCCTCCCCTCTGCCTTGGGTCTGGATTCCCCAGGCACTCCCTCTAGCAATGCTGGTTCCCTGCCCTCAGCCAGCATGGTTGGTGGGGATGCTGCCTGCCCTGGCCACCCGGGGTGGGAGTCACACGCCCCATCCCTGGACCATGCCAAAGCCCTGGAGCACCCACCTGGCCAACAGACCAGGTGTGCCCACACCTGAGGCCCCTATTCTAGCTGTGCAGTCAGCTGGAGCCAGACATGGTCACCACACCCCACTGCCTTGCTCTCCCTGGGGATGCTGTTTCTCAGGCAGCCTGAAGTTCCCAGGAGAGCCTGGAACAGACCTGGAGCCTGTCCCCCACACCATGCCCTACCCACTGGGAAGGAAATTACGATTCGCCAGAGCAGGGCAGATACTGGTTCCGTTCATGTCAGTGTTACCAGGAATCCTGGCAAAGCCCAACGCGGCCCAGAGGAGCCCAGAGTTGGAGGCAACAGGGAGCCCGCCTCCACTTTGGTGCCTGCTGATCGGCTTAGCACACAGGAAGCAATCACACACCCAGCGAGATCATCTTCTATTACAAATTTCATGTGCTTCTGAAATGAACATCACGGGACTTCACTGGCTCAGCTGTTAAAGGGCCAGAGTAGTTTAGTGGTTTACGCGCATCCCTTCCCGGAACCTGGGAGTTCAGTGGGGTGGATCTCGAGGGGGAGGGGACGGGTCAGTGGGCAGCAGCGACCCAAGACCCCCCCCCCCCCCAGTGGCTTAACTCTTCAATGAGAGTGGATCAGCTGTTATGTTTCCTGTATTGGGACATTACATTTATTTTGGAGTGGGGGACAGTGTGTAAACCACTGGAGCATTTGAATTCTCTAGTCTGCAAGCTATTCAGAGAAGTAGCAATGAATGTACTTTGAATACCAGGAAGTGTAACTACCCTAGGACCAAGAAAGAGGCGACGTGTTGGGGGCGGGAGGTTCAGCCCAGGACGGCGGCTTGCTGTTCCCATCTGTGTGCCATTCTATTCATGCTCCTTTGGTAGAGTCTTCAGGCTCATGTGGCAAGACAGGGTTTCCGTGCATCGTGACCCCATCCCCTACAGCCTGCCTCCTCCCCTGCTGCCCCACGGAAGACCCAGCCACGGGCTGTCCTGCTGGGGGAATGCTGGCGGGAACAGCACTGTGGCCACAGGCCCAAGGTTGAAGGTCCACTTTGGCTAAGGGTATCTTCACTTCTTTTGCTTCACTGTAGCAAAGAACAGCCAGAGATGGCAGAGAGATCACACTACATGAACGCTGGGACCCCGCATCACAAAGAAGATACAGCACGATGAACCGTGCATGGTGTGAACACCAGGTAAGCACAGGCACACAGCCTCTTGTCCCCCAGGGCTGGGGGATGGAAACAACAGTGTGATTTACTGAAGAACACCCTTGGCCTCCATCCCTCCAGGGCTATCATCTCATCCTCTTCCGGTAACCCCAGGAGGCAGGAAGTTCTGCTCTGAGAGAGTAAGTACCCCCTGAGGTGAGGGACCTGTCTTCGACCCAGGACGGATCCCAAGCCCTTGGTCTTTCTAATAACCAACCTGCTTCTCTCCACACAGCAGTTCCTAATCTGGGAGCTGGGCAGATGGGGTGATGGGGACCAGCACCCCCTGATTTGCATTCTAATTAAAGTCCCAGAAGCTTGGGAGGGGGGCCGGGTAGAGCCAAGCTCTGGAATCCAGAACTGGCCACAGGGTTTCGAAAACCCTGACAGTGGCCACTTGGCTGAAGAGGGGCAGAGGAGCGGGTCCAAGGGGTCTGGACAGTGCAGGGTCAGGCGGGGCCGGTCGGCAGCACCTTGAACGGCTGACTCAGAGTGAGAGGAGCACTGATACGCTGGAGCCCCAGCGTCTGCAGTTGTTGCTCAGTCCCTAAGTTGTGTCCAGCTCTTTGTGACCCCATGGACCGCAGCCTGCCAGGCTCCTCTGCTCTCCACTACCTCCCAGAGTTTGCTCAAATTCATGTTCACTGAGTTGGTGATGCTATCTAACCATCTCATCCTCTGCCACTCCCGCCTCCTTTTGCCTTTCATCTTTCCTGCAGTTAGAAGCACAGAACTAAGTTCTGAGAAAACTGTGAGATGCCCATGCCACCCAGGAGGGAGCCTCTGGCTGGCTGTGGCTCCCTGAGATGAGAGCCACTTCTGTGGCTTTGCACACACCGAGCCCTTACAATTGCCTACATACAGAGGGGTTGATCCTCCTTGCTCTCAGAGCAGCCTTGAAAAAGCCCCAATCATGTGTTTGTTCTCTGCATCTGTGTCTATTTCTGCTTTGCAAATCGGATCATCTGTACCATTTAAACATATGGACACCAAAGGGGAAAGCGGGGTAGGATGAGGTGGGAGATAGAGGTTGACAGATACACACTATTGATGGTATGTATTGACTAAATAACTGAGGAGAACCTACTGCATAGCTCAGGGAACCCCACTCAGTACTCAGGGCACTCTACTGCGGTGACCTAAGTGGGAAGGAAACCCAAAGAAGAGGGGATGTGTGTAAATATACAGCTGATGCACTTTGCTCTACAGTGAAAACACACAGTGTAAAGTAACTATATGCCAACAAAAATAATAAAATAAGTAATCAACTTTTTAAAAAGCCCAGATCAGCCAACACCCCTCCTCATGGACCTCCACACCCTCTCCTGCTTCCTCGCTGGCCTTGAGCTCATCAGCCTCGAGTTCCCTCAGCCTGGTGCCCCTGCCCTCCTGCGGGCCCACCTCTTCTCCCTGCATCCTCCAAGCTGAGCCCTCCTGGTCCTGGCTCCCAGGAGGAGCATCTCCCACCAGCATCTCCCAGCCGCCCCTCACCCTGGGCCAGAGCCAGAGGACCAGCGGAAGGAAGGGAGTGTGGTGGGTGCACCCACGCAGGATTAGGGCCTGGGCAGACATGCTGCTGGACTTGTGACCTCGTCTCCACCCCCGCTGATGATTTCGTTCTGGCCTTTGGCTTGAGTCCTCAGTGGGGGCTTCCATCCACCTCAGGCCCTCTCACCTCCCAGGAGAGTTTTCTTCCTGGTCAGGAGGCCCCCAGCAAGACCAGGAACTGAGCTGGCCGGTGGAGCCCAGAGAGAGGCCCTGCCCGCCCCCCATCCCCTGGGGCCTGCCTCGGCCCTTGCTCTCCTGCTCCGGGCCTGGAGGGAGCCAGGAACCCAGAAGACTCAGGGACTGTCCCCTCGCATTCCCTGGGTTTGGCCCGGGACCGCCTCCCAGGCCACTGCCTGAACTGTGGGTGGAGAAGCCTACCTTGAGGGAGTGGCCTTGCCTCCTATCAGGTCGGGAGGGCTTCATCTCCAAGACCGCTGTCAGGGAGCCCAGGGCACCCCCGCACCGCGAAGGTGCGGCGCTCAGGGGCGCCCCCTGGTGGCAGAGGCTCCGTTCCTCCCTGGCTCCCACCCCCTCTCTCCACCCTGCAGGTACCACCCTCTGGCTCCAGACTGTGATGCCCAGGCCGAGTGCCCCAGACGGTCCTCAGTGTAGAACGGTGCCCTTGGCCTTCTGCCCCCGATGGTCCGTGCTGCTCCTCCACGTCAGCTGACTGTGATGAGCCCCTGTCTAGTGCCGGGAACTGGTGAGATTTTAAGTCCTGGATATACTGATGAGAACCTGGAGCCAAGCTGTTGGTTCTGGCTCTGACACTCCCCATTTAAGTCTATGTAGGCAAATCTCTTTGGGCTTCCCCGGTGGTAAAGAATCTGCCTACAAAGCAGGAGCCACAGGAGATGTGGGTTTGATCCCTGGGTTGGGAAGATCCCCTGGAGGAGGGCGTGGCAACCCACTCCAGTATTCTTGCCTGGAGAATCCCATGAGCAGAGGAGCCTGGCGGGCTACAGTTCATAGCGTCTGAAACAACTTAGCATGCACACAGGCAAATATCTTCATCCCCTCGGGCCTCTATTGTCTCATCAGGGTGCCCACAGTTACTGCTGTTCCCACAGCAGAGGTTCTCATGATGCCAAATATGATACAATAATGTGCTACATGAAAATCCTTAAAAGGGATTTAAAGAGGACAAGGAGAGACCCCATCCTCATTCTCATCCTCACCCACAGCATCGATGGCCAGGGCCCAAGGACCTGAGGTGAAATTAGCAAAG
The DNA here is from genome assembly GCF_019320065.1 of Cervus canadensis. Lineage (NCBI taxonomy): Eukaryota > Metazoa > Chordata > Mammalia > Artiodactyla > Cervidae > Cervus > Cervus canadensis. The sequence continues at coordinate 6,525,154 of NC_057400.1, read as the reverse complement.
GTGTGAAGCTCTGGGACAGCCAGGCTCATGTCTGGACTTCAGAAAGCGTCAGTTTTCTCCCCTTCTTACCCATGTGAAAATTTGTCAAGCCGGTGAGTAAACAAATACCTGTCCAGTCACTCCCTGAAAGAGCAATCAATATATAACATGATGTTCCTGGGCTTGGAGATCCAGCTGGACTCTCTGAAACATTCCTCCGTCGGTTTTGAATACCGAGTTGTGATCCACAGGGGCGTTAAGTCACTGTATCATCCTCTTGGCTCAGCTCTGCCCCTGGGGCCCCTGGCGTGGTGATGTCATCCCAGGAGACGAATTCCAGGTCGCCAAACAAATGGACACACCCAGCAAGCCTGCTGTTTGCTCTTTACATCCTTCTGAAGACTGATGTTTTTATTTTCCTTTCTTTTTCTTTGATCCCTCATACAAATATCATCATGAACCATGGAGTCTGGCTATGTGTGTGTGTGTAGCCGCTTTCTTGTCTGATCAAGAATCCCTTCTAAGTGGAAAGTTAGAAGTTTGCACACACTTCTATCTGTGTGTGGACTGTTGGTTATTTGGTTTGCATATGTGTGTGTGTTCCATGATCAGTATAGGCCTTGCTGTTTTTGGAATCTGTGTATTTGCCAGTCCCAGAGGACTGTTTTTGGAATTGTCATTAATTTTGCATTTCATGGGAGAGAATTGCTCAATGTCAACCTGAGTGCCATTGCGCTTGATTCCATCTGACCCTCAGAACCTGTGAGGCCAGACGCCCTGGGCTGGGCATCTGGAGGAGGCAAGGCAAGGTCTCCATCCAACAAGCGTCTCCTGGGCTGGCTGAGTCGACCACGCGCAGACAGGCCACACCTTCACTGAGGCAGTGGTATCAACCAGAGGGGCACACACGTGCACGCTCATGATGTGCCAGCAGGGACTTTAGGTGTTTTCTCTGGGGCCTACGACTTCATATCTGAGGTGGGTGGGTAGGAGACGGCCAGGAAGGCGCACCCGTCTGTGTCAGGAGGCGACACGTGGCTGGAATTTCTGGTGAAACTTGTAAGGGAAGAGACTTTGCAGGGATGCCATTGAGTTCGGGGAGTGGAAAGGACAGAAGCACCCAGGAACCGGCCACCATGGGAGCTGTTACCACCCAGGACCTAAAGGGGCAGGGAGCCGGGTTCAGAGCTGGAGATACAGGAGGAACTGGAGTTCAGAAGGGCACAGCCCATCCCAGGACAAGACGGAGGAGGGCAGACAGGATCCCTTGCCCTCTCTCTCTCCCACCATCTGGTGTCCTGCCAGGTCTTCCCATCCAGCAGGCTCGGGGTTAGTGTTAGCATTAGATGTGTAGATACAGAGTGTCTCCCTGGGGCACAGAACAGGCGAGAAGGGCAAACCAGGGTCCGAGGGACACACTGGATCAGAGTTAGGGAACAGGGCCCCAGCTCCAGCTCGGCCGCAAATTCCCCACATGGTTTTAGCAATTGCTTTGCCATCCTCTGTCTCAGCTTCCTCCTCTGGGGGATGGAGACAGTGGGCCAGGTCAACGATTCTCAGAGCTTGCCACACCTATTGCTTGTGTACACAGGATAAATTTCGCAGCACATAATTTCTGCCTAAATACCTGCCCACCCCTCTGTATGAGTGCCAACACCATCAGCAGATGGGCCCTCTTTCTGGGCCACATCTCCCCAAGTGTGGTCCACACCATGGCACTCTTGAAGTTGGACCTGACAGCTGGTTGGGAGGGAGGGGCCTGCATGGTTTCAAGACCCAGGAAACTTGAAGCATCTCTAACTGATGCTCTTGGTCTGTCAGGGTGAGAGGTGCAGATGCCATGGCTTCTATTATGGTGGAGACATAAAGTTTCCTTGTGAAATACCTCTGTTGTAGTTTTTTGAAAGTGAGTTTGTTTAAAGGAAAACCCATAGATGTGGATGGAGGATGTAAACGTGGCAAAAGCCATGGTGATTGTAGTGGTGATTGGCAAGTGATCAATGACTGAAATTTAAGGAAGAGGTAGTGCCAATTCCATGCAGACTCTTCCAGAAAATTAAACTTGTTTTGTAACTTATTCTAGGAGGCCAGCATTACTCTGATATCAAAACTAGACAGAAACATTCCAAGAAAAGAAGACTTCTCCCTCAAAAAAAAATCAATGCAAATTTTAAAAATAATTTCTGAGTCAAATTGAATCAAACCATATAGAAGAAGAGCAAATGGGGTTGATCATAGGAGTTCATGGTGATTTAACCTTAACAAAAAAGTCAATCAAGAAGATTCACCATATTATTTAACAACTGATGAAACAAGAAAATTACACGATCATCTTGATAGAAGCAGAATGCATGTGATGAAGTCCAATACCCATCTTTGATAAAACTCAGCACATTAGAAATGAAAAGGAATGCCTCAACCTGACCTAAAGTCAGTTGCAAAACACCTACAGCTAACATCACACTCAAAGGCAGAAGACTCAATGCTCTTCTCCCTAAGATCAGAAACAAGGAAACAAATGAGCCTTCCAAATGGGCCAAAGGTTCCAGCAGACGTCACCAGAGCAGATGGTGAGGTGGGAAAGCAGCACGTGAAAAGGTTTCGTCATCACCAAGGAAGTGCGTGTCTAAACCGCACCGTGCCCTGTACCCACACCTTTCAGAACGGCCCTTTCTATTTTATCTTAAAATATCTGCCCCACAGGAGATACTTAGTACCTCTGATTTAACCTGGAAGACACATCCTACCCTCCAGATGAACTCTTTTTATTTTCCCTCGGAAAGTTCCACATCATGCCTCACTTCTTCCTTTGCAACTTTAGGGATGAAAGAGGAAACTTCAACGCCTATAAACAGTGCACTCTTTGTAACAAGGCAGGTCAGAGTGTGGTGGGGATGGGGGAAGGTCCGGGAGAATTTGCTGGGAGGCTGGGCTCCAGTCCCATCTCTCTGCCCTGACTTCCGGGGATACCTGGTCTGACTCTGGTCTTGTCCCTCATGTGCCTCCCCCGATCCCAGCGATAGCGCTCTGGTCCCCATCAGCCTTTCCAGCAGCCTGGGGCCTCCGGGCCCCTCCTGCCTCATCCTGCCCCATCACCCCTTGCAGACACTTGGGCTTTCCCACAGCTCCTAGAAGATGTAAGACACATTCTATCCTCAGAACTTTGTATTTGCCGACCTGCCTCCTGAAATGCTCTTTCCCCAGGAAACTGCATGATGGACCATGTTTTAATATGTCTATGACCAGTTTCCACGGGACTGTGAACTCCAGGGAGGGGCCTCGGCAGTGGCCGCCACGTGCTCAGCCACATCCCAAGCCATACTGTCAATCGTGGCCTGAGCCTGGCCCAGGGCTGGGTCCTGGAGCCAGCTGTGCCCTGTTGACCCCACCTGGAGCCCTGCACACAAATGACAAATGACAGGCGTGTCTGCTTGGGTGTCACGGGCTGGCCCTGGAGTGTCCCACATTGTTCCCGGAAATTAGCAGCGGTCACTGCGTCAGGGGAAGCACTCCACCCCACGGGCTATGGCACCGGGGGGAGCAAAGGAAAAGAAAAACAGGATCCCCAGGCGGGCCAGCGCCGGTGCCTTTTCCCTGCCCGCAGCGCACACTTCATTTACTTTTCATGGTGGAGGGAGACGCGGGGTCTTTTGAGCATCGCTGTCCTCGTGGGCCGGTCTGAGCATCACACAACACGCGCAGGGGCGAGTGCCGCGCTGTCAGTCTGGCCAGATTCACAACTTCATCCGAGCCTTTGTTGATGTTGACACTTGGTTGCTAGGTAACATGTTTACGACCAATGAATAGGGACTTGAGGGCCAGGGGGCACAGTCAACAGATTGGCAAATCAGGCGGACGTGCTGGGACTTGATGGGGCCTCCGTGGTGCCCGGAGCAGTGCGGGGACCAGATCCTTCTTGGTCAGCGCCTAGGGGTCACGGAGGCTCGGCCCAGGGAGGGCAAATCCAGGCCAATGACTCTGCTTTCTCCCAGGGCTGTCCTCAGAGTGACGTGGTGCGCCCGGCCTCTTGACCTGGACTATTTCTGTCCAGCAATCCTGTCTGACGGTCTCCCAGGAGTACTGTTGGGCTCTGTCCATCCCTCCCCCTACTCCACCCTGTCCATGTTGGGGAGGTGGGGTGGGGGCTGCTGCCGTGATGAGAATGCCCTGCTGGGACTCAGGAGCCCATGGGTGGTGCTTTAACCCCTAGGCCAGGAACCTGAGGACCGAATGCCAACCTGCCTACACCATCAGGGTGTTCAAAGGATGCACAGGGGCCAGACTGCCTGCCACTTATGATGTGCCAGGCACTGTGCTAGGTGTTCCCTTTAGGCCTTATGACAGCCCTCAGAGGTGGCTGCTCTTGTCAGCTCCCTTTTGAAGAGATACAGGGGCTGGGGCTGTGTTGACTGACCGGCCTGAGGGTCCTCCGTGAAGATTCAGGCTTCAGAGTTCGGAGGACCCTCTTCCCAGCATCCTGCTCACAGAACACACCTTCAGGGTCTCCCACCCAGACCCCAAGCAGGATGTTGACACCCTGGCCCACCTGGAGCCACTGAGCGACTCAAGGTTCTGCAAGGAAGGCCCGGGGTCCTGCGCAGACAGCAGGGCCGCTGTGGGTTCAGGGCTGTGCCATCGTGCTAAATGGGTTGGGGAGGCAGAGCTGCTCAAGGAAATGGGGTTAGAGGCTGAACCATGGGCGATGAGAGCAACCTCCGGGACGGACTCTGCAATCGTGACCTTCCAGCCCCCATGGGAAGGGGGTGGAGCTCAGTGGCAGGGGAAGACGAGGAGGAGGGAGACCTGGACCCGTGGAGGCTGAGGGCACTCACGTCCTGGAACGAGGGAAGTCCAGACATGTCTGCCCCAGACTCGGGGATTCCTTGTGGGGTGCAGCTGGGCCTGAGCCAGCGTAGGGCAGAGGTCCAGCCACGTTCACCCCACACTTCTGTGGCCTCAGAGGGTCTTGATGAAAGAGCCTTCATTTATTCACATGTTTGTTCCTTTGTCAATGAAAAAATGTTGCTGCCCCATCAGTAAACCAAGTACGGTGCAGTCAGCAAGCCGCTGCTTCCACCCCAGACTGTGAGCCCTGAGGGGACTCCAGATGGAGACAGGGCCTCTCCACCCCTACCCTTAGTAGTCACCCCAACTGTGACCCTTGAGAAAACTCAGGATTCTGGCCCCAGCGAGCTGAGGCGCATAGCAAAGGAATGATTTCCCTGAGCCCAGACTCTTGCATCTTCCCATACGCAGAAAAGCACTGAATCCCTTAACTGAGATGCCTGATTTTCTTTAATTAATAGTGGCCATTTGATGTTCTGACTACTTGGTCTTTGTTGTAAAAACTATATATCCTGGTTCCTCCCTCGTCTCTTCAGAGCAGTCTCTCAGAGGTCTGAGATGCTGCCTCCTGGGCTGCAGTCCTCAGTGTGGTCCACTGAATAAAACATAATTCTCAGCTTTTAGGTTGCGCATCTTTTTTCGCCGACACCTCCATAAATATTGGTGCCTTCTCTCTGCCAGGCTGTGTGGCTGTTGAGACTAGAGCTATGAAGGGGACAGGCCTGGTCCCCACATTCACCGGACCTTCTGTTTGGTGGAGGAGGTAGAAACGAGACATATAATTATACAGCTCCACACCTGATTATATTGTGCTGCTGCTGCTGCTAAGTCACTTCAGTCGTGTCCGACTCTGTGCGACCCCACAGACGGCAGCCCACCAGGCTCCCCCGTCCCTGGGATTCTCCAGGCAAGAACACTGGAGTGGGTTGCCATTTCCTTCTCCAATGCATGAAATGAAAAGTGAAAGTGAAGTCGCTCAGTCGTGTCCGACCCTTATCGACCCCATGGACTGCAGCCCGCTAGGCTCCTCCGTCCATGGGAGTTTCCAGGCAAGAGGATTACATTGTGCCAAGTGCCATTAAAACGTTGAGAGTACAGTGTGAGTGGTGATGGTGGTAGTGTTGGGGGTGCTCATCTCACCTAGGGGAAGCCAGGATGCAGCTGAGATGGCAGGTGATGGGAGGGACTGGAGAGTGGGGTTTTGCTGGGGGCGGTGGAGATGACTCTGAGGCCGGAGAGAGATCAAATGTAGCAGAAACAGGGAAAACTCCAGTTGGGCCAGAGCTGAATCTGAGGGGAGACTGGATGAGAAGAGAGAAGGCAGACGAAGGATAGGCTCCCCAGGACTTGTTGGCTCTGATAAGCTCCTGGATTTGTTCTAAGAATAAAGTAGTAACAGGTTACCATTTACTGGCATTAGCAGAGGAGTGGTATGGTTCTGTCTGGGTTCTTTTCTAGACACCTCCTATGAGGTCTGATCCCAGCACCAGGAGGGCTGAGCAGGTGGGAGATCCCCTTCCACAGTCCTATTTTCGGGAGCTCCTCCAGGACAGGGACCCGGCCCCCCCGCCCCCCCAGCCTTGGTTCGGTCTCTGTTTATTCCCAGTGTCTGGCTTGGAACCTGGAACAGAGGAGGGGCTCCCTCCACACTTGCTGAGGGGAAGGGAACAGATTTGGAGACCCCGTCCCATTCTACGCTTTGTGCAGCTACTAGAGCTCTGACAGCGGTGCCTCCCCTTCTCTCCTCTCTTCTAATCTATGCTCCCAGCCGCTGTCAAAACCACCAGACTCCCTACCCCTGGGACCCCTCTGTGATTCTGCCAATGTCTTCACCCTAACCCTAACCCTAACCCTAACCCTAACCCAACCTTCTGGGATGCTTGGGAAATGTTCTGGGTAACTGACATTTCTATGTTGATATCATGGATAATTGACCTTTTAAGGCCAGACGTTTTCCTTGTATGGGTTTCACGCCAAACACTTTCTAAAATATACAATTTCCTGACCTAAAAATAGTTGAACTGGACCTGTTAACTATGTCATTTTAATAACAATTCTTGAACTGAATAAAGACTTCATTGCTGAAAGTCAAGAGAGCTATTTAAATGAATTAGAACTGAATTAACTCCTTAGAGTCAAAAGATCCCTATTGCAACTCAGCAAAAATATGGCACAGACATCCCCAGCCTCGGTCGCTCACCAGTGGCAGACATTGCTAATCATCAACCAATCTCTTTCCTGCTGAGTCTGGGGCTGGCTTCTCACCCTAGGCAACCACAGCTAATGAGTGGGTATTGAGATTTGAAAGTGAAAGCGGAAGTCACTCAGTCTTGTCGGACTCTTTGTGACCCCACGGACTAGCCAGTCCATGGAATTCTCCAGACCAGATTACTGGAGTGGGTAGCCTTTCCCTTCTCCAGGGAATCTTCCCAACTGAGGGATCGAACCCAGGTCTCCCGCATGGCAGGTGGATTCTCTACCAGCTAAGCCACCAGGGAAGCCCAAGAATACTGGAGAGGGTAGCCTGTCCCTTCTCCAGGGGATCTTCCTGACCCAGGAATCAAACTGGGGTCTTCTGCACTGCAGGCAGATTCTTTACCAACTGAGCTATCAGGGAAGCCCCATTGAGATTTGAGATGAACCTAAATTAATCATGCAAGTGATTCTCTTTGAGGCTCTTCTTTGCAGTCATCTCACTGCTCCATAACAATCCTCCTCCCGCTGCCTCTGCCCTCGTTTGGTCTTATGCTACTGCTCACTCCACAACCTGCCCTCTCCCCCTCCTCCTCCTTCTCCCTCAGTTCCTCTTTCTCCTGTCTCTACACACTTCTCAGTCTTGGCTTCTAGAACCACCACCAACCCTGAGAGATGGCAGATCACCCTATGTCTGCCTTGACCATCCCGGATTCAGACCTTTGGGTTGGATCAGTGCTTCTTGTAGGAGGACATCGAATAGCTGAGAGCTAGCGCAGAGGCTCTCTTTCCTGGGAATTTAATAAGTAGAAACTTTTCTAGTGCTTTCACATCCTGCCTCCTGCTTCCTTAGTTGGTCGACATCCTCTCCAAGGAGAGGAAGGAAAAGGGAAGGGAATTCACAACAATCGAGTATGTGCTTTCCCATTTCATTTATTCCCCAAAGCAACTTTTCCAGATGCAGCTATTTCACAGATGAGAAAGCTGAGGCTTGGAGCAGTTATATGACACGGAAGGTTACTTACTTCACACATCATCACTGGAAAGGATGTGCAACCAGTTCCAGCTCCCACATGGCCGGCTACCATCTTTCTGCCCTCTTCTGCTGCCTCCACCTTCTCTGACTCACCGGTCTGCCAGCCTCATCCCACCATCCTGGCAGGACAAAGAGTCTTGGCTCCAGGTGGCCAGTTTGGGCTCTGGGAATTTTTTCCAAAGGTAGAGGTTTTAAATTTTGATGAAATTCCATTTATCATTTTTTCTTTTATGGACTGTGCTTTTGTGTTATATCTAAGAAGTGATCAAGATTTTCTCTTTTGCTTTCCTCTAGAAGTTTCATGGGATTGGGTTTTACATTTAGATCTAAGATCTAGATTCAGTTAATTTTTGTGTGAGATATGAATAAAACTTTCATTGAATGTGGACAGCTAATGATTCTAACCCCATTTTTTAAAGATTGAATTGCCTGCACTTCATAAAAAAAAAAAATTGGCCATATTTTTTTTGTTGTCATTCATCACTAAGTCATGTCCAAAGCTTTGCAAAACCATGAACACAAAACACCAGGCTCATCTGTCCTCCACTGTCTTCTGCAGTTTGCTTGAATTCATGTTCATTAAGTTGGTAATGCTATCTAACCATCTCACCATCTGCCACTGTCTTCTCTTTTTGCCTTCAATCTTTCCCAGTATCAGGATCTTTTCCAATGAATCGGCTATTTATATCAGATAGCCAAAGTATTGGAGCTTCAGCTTCAGCTTCAGCATCAGTCTTTTCAATGAATATTCAGGGTTGATTTTCTTTAGACTTGACTGGTTTGATTTCCTTGCAGTCCAAGGGACCCTCTAGTCTTCTCTAGCACCATAATTCAAAAGAATAAATTCTTCAGCCCTCAGCCTTCTTTATGGTCCAACTCTCACATCCGTACACGACTACTGGGAAAACCATACTTTGACTATATGAACCTTTGTTGGTGAAGTGATGTCTCTGCCTTTTAATATACTGTTTAGGTTTGTCATAGCTTTCCTTTCAAGGAGCAAGTGTCTTTGAATTTCATGGCTGTAGTCACCATTCACAGTGATTTTGGAGCCCAAGAAAATAAAATCTGTCACTGTTTCCACTTTTCCCCCTTTTATTTGCCATTAAGGGATAGGACGAAATGCTGTGATCTTCATTTTTTGAATGTTGAATTTTAAGCCAGCTTTTTCACTCTCCTCTTTCAACTTCATCAAGAGGCTCTTTTGTTCCTCTTCACATTCTGCCGTTAGAGTGGTATCATCTGCGTCTCTGAGTTTGTTGATATTTCTCTCAACAATCTTGATTCTTGCTTGTGATTTATCCAGCCTGGCATTTCACATGATCTACTCTGCAAAGAAATTAAATAAGCAGGATGATAATATGCAACCTTGTCAAACTCCCTTCCCAATTTTGAACCAGCCAGTTGTTCCATGTCCAGTTCTAACTGTTGCTTCCTGACCCACATACAGGTTTCTCAGGAGACAGGTAAGGTGGTCTGGTACTCCCAGCTTTTTAAAAATTTTCCACTTTGTTGTGAACCACACAAAGGGTTTAGAGTAATCAATGAAGCAGAAGTAGATGTTTTTCTGGAATTCCTTTGCTTTCTCCACAACCCAATAAATGTTGACAACTTGATCTCTGATTCCTCTGCCTCTTATAAAGCCAGTTTGTACATCTGGAAGTTCTCGGTTCACATACTGTTGAAGACTAACTTGAGGAATTTTGAACATAACCTCACTAGCATGTGGACTGAGTACAATTGTATAGTAGTTTGAACATTCTTTGGCATTGCCCTTCTATGGGATTGGAATGAAAACTGACCTTTTCCAGTCCTGTGGTCACTGCTGAGTTTTCCAAATTTGCTGACATATTGAGTGCAGCACACTCACAAGCGATGACTCTACACATGGACATCACCAGATGGTCAATACCGAAATAAGACTGATTATATTCTTTGCAGTTGAAGATGGAAAAGCTCTATACAGCAGCAAAAACAAGACTGGGAGATGACTGTGGCTCAGATAATAAACTTCTTATTGCAAAATTCAGCCTCTTGATGAAAATGAAAGAAGAGAGTGAAAAAGTTGGCTTAAAACTCAACATTGAAAAAACGAAGATCATGGCATCCACTCCCATCACTTCATGGCAAATAGATGGAGAAACAATAGAAACAGTGACAGACTTTTTTTCTTGGGCTCCAAAATCATTGCAAATGGTAACTGCAGCCATGAAATTAAAAGACGCTTGATCCTTGGAAGAAAAGCAATGACCAACCCAGGCAGCATATTAAAAAGCAGAGACATTACTTTGTCAACAGAGGCCCGTCTAGTCAAGGCTATGGTTTTTCCAGTAGTCATGTATGGAAGTGAGAGTTGGACTATAAAGAAAGCTGAGCGCTGAAGAATTATGCATTTGAACTGTGGTCCTGGAGAAGACTCTTGAGGGTACCTTGCACTGCAAGGAGATCAAACCAGTCGATCCTAAAGGAAATCAGTCCTGAATATTCATTGGAAGGTCTGATGCTGAAGCTGAAGCTCCAATACTTTGGCTTCCTGATGTGAAGAACTGACTCATTTGAAAAGACCCTGATGCTGGGAAAGGCAGGAAGAGAAGGGAACGGCAGAGGTTGAGATGATTGGATGGCATTGCCAACTCAATGAACATGAGTTTGGGCAAGCTCTGGGAGTTGGTAAAGGACAGGGAATCCTGGCATGCTGCAGTTCATGGGGTCTCAAAGAGTCAGACACAATTGAGTGAATGAACTGAACAGAGCAGCTTAACAGCATCATCTTTATAATTTTAAATAGCTCAACTGGAATTCTGTCACCTCCAGTAGGTTTGTTTGTAGTAATGATTCCCAAGGCCCACTTGATCTTAGACTCTAGGATGTTTGGCTCTAGATGAATGACTATGCCACTGTGGTTATCTGGGTCATTAAAACTTTTTTTGTATAGTTCTTCTGTGTATTCTTGCCACCTCTTCTTAATCTTTTCTGCTTCTGTTAGGTCCTCACCATTTCTACCCTTTATTGTGCCCATCCTTGTATGAAATATTCCCTTCATATCCCCAATTTTCTTGAAGAGATCTTTGTTCTTTTCCATTCCTGCATTTGTCTCTACTTCTTTGCATTGTTCACTTAAGAAGGCCTTCTTATCTCTCCTTGCTATTTGCTGGAACTCTGCATTCAGTTGGGTATACCTTGCCGTTTCTCCCTTGCCTTTCACTTCTCTTCTTTTCTCAGCTACTTGAAAAACCTCCTCAAACAACCACTTTACCTTCTTGCATTTCTTTTTCTTTGGGATGATTCTGATTACCGCCTCCTGTACAATGTTACAAATCTCTGTCCATAGTTCTTCAGGCACTCTGTCTTCCAGATCTAATGCATCTTGAATGTATTTTTCACCTCCACTGTTTAATCATAAAGGATTTGATTTAGGTCATACCTGAATGAGCTAGTGGTTTTCCCTACTTTCTTCAATTTAAGCCTGAATTTTGCAATAAGGAGCTCATGATCTGAGCCACAGTCAGCTCCAGGTCTTGTTTTTGCTGACTGTATAGAGCTTTGCCATCTTTGGCTGCAAAGAACATAATCAGTCTGATTTTGGTATTGACCATCTGGTGATGTCTATGTGTAGAGTTGTCTCTTGGGTTGTTGGAAGAGGGTGTTTGATATGACCAATGTGTTTTCTTAATAAAACTCTGTTAGCCTCAGCCCTGCTGCATTTTGTACTCCAAGGCCAAACTTGCCTGTTATTCTGGGTACCTCCTACTTTTGCATTCCAATCCTCTATGATGAAAAGGATATCTTTTTTGGTGTTAGTTCTATAAGGTGTTGTAGGTCTTCATGTGTGTGTGTATTCAGTCACTAAGCCATATCTGACTGTTTGCAATCCCATAGACTTCAGCACGCCAGGCTTCCCTGTCCTTCACTATCTCCCGGAGTTTGCTCAAATTCATGTTCATTAAGTTGGTGATGCCATCCAACCATCTCATCCTCTGCCTCCCTCTTCTCCTTTTGCCTTCAACCTCTCCCAGCATCAGGGTCTTTTCCAATGAGTCAGCTCTTTGCATCAGGTGGCCAAAGTATTGGAGCTTCAGCATCAGTCCTTCCAATGAATATTCAGGGTTGATTTCCTTTAAGATTAACTGGTTTGATTTCCTTGCAGTCCAAGGGACTCTCAAGAGTCTTCTCTAGCACCACAGTTTGAAAGCACCAATTCTTTGGCTGTTAGACTTCTTTAGGGTCCAACTCTCACATCCAAACATAACTACTGGAAAAACTGTAGCTTTGACTAGATATACCTTTGTTGGCAAGGTGATGTCTTTGCTTTTTTAATACTCTGTCTAGGTTTGTCATAGCTTTCCTACCAAAGTGCAAGTGTCTTTGAATTTCAAGGTTACAGTCACCATCTGCAGTGATTTTGGAGCCCAAGAAAATATAATCTGTCATTGTTTCTACTTTTTCCCTTTCTATTTGCCATGAAGTGATGGGACTGGTTGCCATGATCTTCATTTTTTGAATGTTGAGTTTTAAGCCAGCTTTTTTGCTCTCCTCTTTCACCCTCATCAAGAGGCTTTTTAGCTCCTCTTCACTTTCTGCCATTAGAGTGGTATCAGCTGCATATCTGAAGCTGCTGTTATTTTTCTTGGCAGTCTTGATTCCAGCTTGTGATTTATGCAGCCTGGCGTTTGGCATGATGTGCTCTGCATTTAAGTCAAATAATAGAACTGGTCCACTTCAGCTTTGGCACCAGTGGTTGGGGCATAGACTTGGATTACTGTGATATTGAATGGTTTGCCTTGGAAATGAACAGAAATCATTCTGCCATTTGCACCCAAGTACTGCATTTTGGACTATTTTGCTGACTATGAAGGCTGTTCCATTTCTTCTAAGGGATTTTTGCCCATAGTAGTAGATATAATGGTCATCTGAATTAAAGTCTCCCATGCCCATCTGTTTTGTTAATAGTTCACTGATTCCTAAGTTGTTGATATTCACTCTTGCCATCTCCTGCTTGACCTCATCCAATTTACTTTGATTCATTGACCTAACATTCTGGATTCCTATACAATATTGTTCTTTATAGCATCGAACTTTACTTTGACCAGGAGCAACATCCATGACTTAGACCATTGTTTCTGCCTTGGTCCAGTCACTTAATTCTTTCTGGAGCTATTAGTAACTGTCCTCTGTTCGTCCCTAGGAGCATATTGGACACCTTCCAACCTAGATGGGCTCATTCTCTGGTGTCATATCTTTTTGTCTTTTTATACTGTTTATAGGGTTCTCCTGGCAAGAATACTGGAGTAGTTGACCATTTCCTCCTCCGTCAGACCACGTTTTGTCAGAACTCTTCACTATGAACTGTCTTGGGTAACCCTGCACAGCATGGCTTATAGTTTCATTGAGTTATGCAAGCCCCTTCACCATGACAAGGCTGTCATCCATGAAGCGGTGACCATATCTGTGTGTTACTATTTCTGAACTATTATTCTCTCCCAATTGATCCCTCTCTATCCTTTCATCAAGAACATACTGTTTTACCCACCCCCCCAATTTTATTGAAAAATAGTTGACATACATCTATAAGTAAATTTAAGACTTATGGCATGATGCTTTGATTTACATATATTGTGGAATTATTAACACAATAAGTTAGACTAACACCTAGCTTCTCCTATAGGTACAATAAAGAAAAGAAAGAAAAACAACAACAACAAAAAATTTCTCCTTGTGATGAGAATTACTCAGGTTTACTCTGTCAACTTCCCTATATGTCATAGAGCAGTGTTAGCTCTAACACCGTGCTGTACATCACAGCACCGGGAGGACTTACTTATCTTATGGGTTTCCCTAGCTTAGCTGGTAAAGAATTCGCCTGCAATGCAGGAGACACTGGTTTGATTCCTGGGTCAGGAAGAACCCCAGGAGAAGGGATAAGCTACCCACTCTAGTATTCTTGGGTTTCCCTGGTGGCTCAGACAGTACAGAATCTACCTGCAATGTGAGAGACCTGGGTTCAATCCTTGGCTTGGGAAGCTCCCCTGGAGGAGGGCGTGACAACCCACTCCAGTATTCTTGCCTGGAGAATCCCCATGGACAGAGGAACCTGGCGGGCCACAGTCCATGTGGTTGCAAAGAGTCAGACACAACTCAATGACTAAGCACACACACTTGTCTTATAACTGGAAGTTTGTAGCTTTTGACCACGTTTATCCAGTTCTGTCTCCACCAGCTCCTTACCTCTGTAATCACAAATCTAATCTCTTTTTTTCTGAGTTTGGGACTTTGTTGTTTGGGTTGTTGTTGCTTAGATTCCATATGTAAGTGAGATCAAACAGTATTTATCTTTCTCTGAGTTAGTTCAGTTAGCATAATGTCCTCAAGGTCCACCCATATTGTTACAAATGGGAGGATTCCCTTCCTTTCCATAGATGAATGATACTCCATTGTATACATGAATGACAGCTTCTTTATCCATTCATCCATCGATGGACATTTGGATTGTTTTTCACATTTTGTCTATTGTAAATAATGCTGCTATGAAGATGGAGGTACATATATCTTTTTGAGTTAATATTTTCATTGCCTTCAGATATATTACCAGAAGTAGGAGTAGTGGGTCATACAGTAGTTCTATTTTTAATTTTTGAAGACCTTCCTTATTGTTTTCCATAGTTGGAACAATTTATAATTCCACCACCAGTGTACAAAGTCTCCCTTTTCTCCACACACTCACCAACACCTATTATTTCTTGTCTTTTTGATGACAGACATTGTAACAGGTCAGAGATGCTATCTTGCATTTCCTTAGTGATTTTAGTTTGCATTTCCCTAGTGACTAGTAATTATAAACATTTCCTTATCTATCTGTTGGTTATTTGTATGCCTTCTTTGGAGAAATGTCTATTTTATCCTTTGCCCATTTAAAAAATTGGATTATTTGAGCTTTTGACCTTTGAGTTGCATGATTTCTTTACATATTTTGGATAGTAACGCCTAGTCAAATATATGGTTTGTAAAGATATTTTCACATCCTATAGGTTTTCTTTTCACTTTGCTGATGGCTACTTTTACTGTGGAGGAGACTTTCAGTTTATAGTAACCCCACTTGTTAACTTTTTATTTTGTTGCTTGTGCTTCAGGTGTCATACCATAAAATCATTACGAAACTCCATGTCAAGGAGATTTACTTCTGTTTTCTTTTAGGTGTTTCGTGGAATGAGGTTTTAATTTACGTCATTAACCTGTTTTAAATTAATTTTCATGAGTAGTATAAGATATGAATCCAGTTTCATTTTTTTACAAGTGACTATCCAGTTATCCCAACACTTTGTATTGGACAGACTGTCTCTTCTCCACCAGATATTCTCGGCTCCCTTGTCAAATATTGGTTGAGTATATTGCTTAGAGTTATTTCTTGTGTCTCAATTCTGTCCTGTTGGTCTATCTGTCTGTTTCTGCCAGTAACATACTGTTTTGCTTACTGTGGCTTTATAGTATAACTTGAAGTCAGAAAGCGTGATGCCTCCTGCTTTGTTCTTCCTTCTCAAGATTGTTTTGGCTATTCAGGATATTCTGTGGTGCCAAATAAATTTTAGGAGTATTTTTTATACTTCTGTTAAAAATGAATTTGGAGTCTTGATGGAGATTGTGTTGAATCCTCAGATGGCTTTGGTAGTACTGATATTTTTACAATGTTAAATCTTCCAATCCACAAACATGAGATACTTTTCCATTTTTTTGATTTTTTTCATCAGTGTCTTGTAGTTTTCAAAGTAAAAGTCTTTCATTTCCTTAGTTTAATTTATTCCTAAGTATTTTATTGGTTTTGAGGCTATTAAAATGGATCATTTTCTTTATCGCTTTTTAAAAACATTGTTGTAGTGTATGGATATGCTACTGATTTTTGTTTGTTAATTTTTTATCTTTCATCTTTGCTGAATTCATTGATAAGATCTAACAGTTCTTTTTCCGAGTCGTTAGGATTTCCTACACATAAAATCATGTCATCTGCAAACAATTTCATTTCTTCCTTTCCATTTCTGATGCCTTTTAATTCTTTTTCTTGCTTGATTGCTCAAGCTAGGACTTCTAGTACTATGTTGAATTAGAGTGGTTAGAGCAGGCATCCTTGTCTTGTTCCTTATCATAAAGGATAAGTTTTCAACCTTTCACCATTGAGTATGATGTGTGCTTGTCACATACGGCCTTTATTATGTTGAGATATGTTTCTTCCATGCCTGATTTGTTAAGAGTTTGCATCATGAATGGATGTCACATTTTGTCAATTGATTTTTCTATGTCTATTGAAATGATCATGTAATTCTTTTCTTTAATTCTTTTAATGTGGTGTTTCACATTGATTGATTGATTTATATGGAAACATCCTTTCATTCCAGGGAGAAATTTCCCTTGATCACGATGAATGATCCTTTTAATGTCATGCTGAATTTGGTTTGCTAGTATTTTATTGAAATGTTTTGCATTTATATTCATCAGAAATATTGACCTGTAATTTTCTTTTCTAGTTCTGTGTTTTGGTATCAGTATAATGCTGGCCTCATCAAATGAGTCTGCAAGTGTTTCCTCATCTTCAATTTTTTTGGTAAGAGATTGAGAAGGATTGGTATCAATTATTCTTAAAATGTTTGATAAAATTCATCAGTGTAGTCATCTTGTCTTGGGCATTTCTTAATTGGGAGATTTTTTATTACTGATTCAGTCTTCTTACTAGTAATTGGTTTATTCAGATTTTCTGTTTCTTCCTGATTCATTCTTACCGAGTTGTATGTTTCTAAACCTTTTTCCATTTCTTCTAGGTTGTTTAGTTTGTTGGTAAAGATAGGTGTTCCTAATAACACACTATCTTGACTATTGTAGCTTTATAGTGGGTCTTAAAATCAGGAAATATGACTCCTTCAAATTTGTTCTTTGTCAAACTTGTTTTGACTCTTCAGTCCTTGTTTTTCTATAGAAATTTTAGAACAAACTTGTCAATTTCTATTTTAAAAAATCCTGCCAAGACTTTGATAGAAATTGTGTCGAATCTATATATCAATTGAGGGAGAACTGATATCTTAAAGCCTTAGGGATTTTACCAAACATTTCATTTCTGACTCTTGCCCCTAAGTCACAGTCCTTGGAAGGGTTAAATGAAAAGTTCCACAAAAAAGGTAAAGTTATAGTGGAGAAAAATGGGAAGAAGGGTCAACCTCACAAATCCATTGTATATATTGAGAAAAATATAGCAACAGATAGAAATATTGATAAAATGGGATAATAATGGTGTAAAAATCCCATCAAACCCACTTTGGGGTAAGCTCTGAAGACTCTGGTTAAAATACCAATGCCAAGGGGAAAGGATCATGCAGGAAATTTCTTACTAGCCTTTATCTACTCAGCCATCTCCAGGCCTCTCAGGAGCCCTCTAGCAGGGCATGGAGAAGAGCAGGTGTTGGCGGGGGCAGGACTGTGGGATTTGGATCCTGGAGATCTGGGCTCAGATCCCAGTTCTGCCTCTATCCACTATGTGACCCCAGGCAAGGCGCTTCATCTCTTTGAGCTTCCATTTCCTCAGTTATACACTGAGCTGCAACAAGCTTGCAGGATTATAATGATGGTGGACCTGGGACACAGACAGCTAAAAAAAGGAGCTTGGGGTGGATGGACCCAGTTTGGTCCATTCTGCTGGGGTGCAGACAGTGAATAGCAGGAGGGTCCCTGGTGAGTCATGGATCCTTGGATGAAGGTTTTAAATGGTTTCTTCAATGGTACTTGAAAGAAGAGAGCAGAGGGCTTGTGGGGTCATGACGCTGGATTCGACCCCCTAAACCTTTGTTCAGCTCCCATCCTCTGAGCGCCCACTCCCTGCCCAGCCCTGAGCCTTCCCTCTGGCTCCGGCATGGTTGAGAGGCGGGTCCTGCCCCGCAGGGTGCCCTTGACCTAGCAGGCAGTGGTCTGATGAAGATGGGCCTGAATGCTGCAAGACCCAGTGGGAAGGACCCAGGCTGTGTCCTTAGGGACAGCTTGGACCTGTGTCACACAGAGGGGATGTTTTGCTCTAGTTACGAGGGGGCCATCAGCTCATCCAGGAGACAAGTGAAGAAGGTCCCCCCAAGTGTCAGGAATGGCAGGTGGGGACTTGAGATCCCACATAAGCTTGGAGGGCTGGTGTTAAACCCTGGTGATGCCATGACCTGGATTGAGCATGACTGAGGGGCCTGATGACATGCATGATATGAGGTCATGGAATAGGCTGACACGGGAATAGACAGGGTGAGATCCTAGTGTTGGAAACATCAGCCTGGGACCGAGTAAAGGGCCCAGAGGATGGGTGGCCGGTTCCCAGTCCAGCAAAGCCACCACCTGGCTGTGTGCCCTAGCCTCAGTTTCTCCACCTGCAAAAGGAATGGTTACTTGGAACGATGCTAATGGCAGCTTCCTGCTCTTAAACGCAGTGGAGCTTCTCCCCGGCCCTCACCGCTCTGTCTTCCAGGCCCGGCCTGTGGCTGCCCTAGCAAGCGATGACAGAGTGGAATTCTCAGAGGCTTTTAGGAGGAAGGGTTCCTGCGTGTCCCTGCCAAACCCTGACATGGCTGGGAAGGCTACAACCGAGGTGCCGTGGAAGCTGGGCTTGTGTGAGCTGCCCCATTAATATTCCCTCCAGGAAGCCTCGCCAGACAGGGAGGAGGCAGGGGGCAGATGGGGCACTGAGAGGCCAAGTAATCTGCTTAAGGTCACCCAGCAAAGCAGCAGCACGCTGGACCAGGCCCCAAGCCTCCAGATGTCCAGTCTGATGCCCTGCCCACTGGACCATGAGGCCTTTAATGAGGCCACCTCCGCAGGGGCTGTGGGCTGGCCCACCGCCCGGGGCCGGTGACTTGCCAGGCATCCCAATCAGCCATCCTGAAAGGCCCTGCCCTTGGCCGCCAGGCTCCCCGAGGCCGGGAGTGAGAGTGTCGATCAAGACTGGCGTTTCTGCAAGGTGGCCCCTGGGTCCAAGCACACCTGGCCCTCTGGCTGGGATCCCCACGGAAGAGGGCTCTGTGTCCCGAAAGGGCCACGCATGTCTCAGGAGTCGGCAGGGCCTACTCTTCCGGGAGGGTCACCGGCAGGCTCCCTCTTGTTCTGGACTCCTCAGGGGGCCCAGCTTTCCTGGACCGTGGAGTCCACGGTCAGTGTCAGTGACGTCTCTGGGCAGCACAGCCTTGCCTCCCTGCTCCGTCTGAAGCCCGTGGCCCTTCGTGTAGAGAAGAGAGCACAGGGGTGTGATGGAAGACTGG
Organism: Cervus canadensis; assembly: GCF_019320065.1. NCBI lineage: Eukaryota > Metazoa > Chordata > Mammalia > Artiodactyla > Cervidae > Cervus > Cervus canadensis. The sequence goes on along the minus strand of NC_057400.1, from coordinate 6,505,834 downwards.
ACCTGGGTCCCTGAGGCAGGGCTCCAGTGGGGTCCTGACTTCCGGGCCAGCCCTCCTGCCCCACTCCATAAGGTCTCAGACCTGTCCACTCCGGCCCCCTGCCTCTGGGACCCCTGGAAAAGCCCTCCAAGTCAGGGGGCGTGGACCCTGGGCTCTGGCATGTGTTAGAGGGAGGAGAACAGCGCCTTGGCTGCTGGCAGGGAGACCTGGGTCTGAGTCCCGGCCCCGCCACCTCTTCAGCCCTTAGGGGCCCTTGGCATTAAGCAGTTACCGTGTAACCCATGGCCGGAGCACCCCGAGGACCCCTCCGTCTGAAGCTGAGTCTCCTGGGGGCGCCAGGGTGTCCATGAGTGCGGCTGGCAGCCGGGCCCAGCCAGGGCCGAGGGGTGCCACTTTTTCCCAGGGCTTAACCTCCCCCTCCCCTCCCCTCCCCGCCCCTCCCTGCAATCTCCACACCTCCCCCTAACACACACACACACCTCAAAGAAGCTCAATTCATGGGGACCCCTCCCCCACCCAGCCCCAGCCCTTCCGAGAACCTTCCCGGCTTTGCCCCCAGCCCCCCACTTCCCCTGGGCCTAGCTATTTGGGGGGGGACTAGAAGGAGGGGTCCGGGAGAAGGAGAGGCAAAGTGAAAAAACACAGGCCCGACCACAACAAAACCCCCAACACCCCACATTATGTCCCACAAAAGCTGGAAACACACAACAGCGAGCAGCATCTGTGTGGAATAATAAAGCGGGTGTGGACGTGTGGTTCTCACAGGGCATTTGGCCGAGCCCGGGCAACGCGAAAGCATGCATAGTTAACGCTCCTGACTGTGTGAAAGTCTTTGTGGCGGCCCCCGCTCCGCCAGGGACCCAGGGCCCGCGGCTTGGCAAGGGCCCGAGACATTTCTTGGAATGGTTTCCTGTTCATCACTGACACTGGTAATGAGAAATTTATACACCATCCTAAGCGGATAAATTAATTTCAAACACTTTAGACTTTGGAAGACAATGCCTCCTGGCAGGACCTTTTATCACCCCCTTTTATTAAAAAAAATAAAAAGAAGAAAGAAAAGGAAAGAAAGAAAGGAAGGAAGGACAACCCCCCCACCCCCACCCCAACCCTCCCGGGACCATCCAAACACAACCTGTGAGCCCGGCCCTGGGGTTGCTTCCCGGCCGGGGGAGCCTGCCCGACCCCGTGTGGGCCGGGGCCCCGGGTCACTTTGCCAGCTTTGGTTTCAGTGTTTCAGCGCTGTCCCCTTGCCTCTGGGGGAGCCCCACTTCCGCTCATCCCTGGCTCCACGCAGGGTTGGCACTGGGGCTGAGGACTGGGGCTTCTCAGGCTGCGTTGGTGAAAGGTAATTAAATTGTGATAATGTTTCCATTCAGACCCAGTTCCAGAGGAGCCTGGGGACGCCTCACACTCTCGCCATCCCGCTGGACACCAGGGCCAGCTGGGCGAGAGCCCCTGCCCGGGGCCAGTGTGTCCTGCACTGTCCACACCATCGGGGGCCAGCCGTGCCCTCAAGGTCCTCGTCACCTTGGGATGACGCTGCCCGTAGCAGGCCTGTGATGGCTGATCAGTGCGGGTGCGGAGGTGGGGTTGCTGGGCTCCACCCAGGGCCGCAGAAACCCACAGCCCCTTCCCAGGACGCTGGGCACAGGGTCTAGGGCAGTAAGGCCTTTATTTCTTGGCTGGAGAATTCTTTTTTTGGCCAAGGCACTCTGCTGGTCAGAGGAGTGCCCAAGAGCTCGTCTGATGTGTGGCCTCCCTGCCAAAGCGCAAGTCCCGCACCTCCCAGGACAGATCTTTCCTCTTGCGGGCAAACCTCTCCCACTCCTGTCCCACTCCTGTCCCACCCCCTTCTCAGTGTTACCCAAATGCCACCCATCTTTCACGTCCAGACCCACTTGCCAGAGCCACCCAGCCCCTCCTCCTGAGGCTATCCTGCCTTAGGGCTCCTTAGAACTCCTTCTGGGAATCTCCGTGAGGTCCTGTCCCCTGACCAGGCTGAGGGCTCCCCAAGTTCTCACTGGTGCATTTCCCAGACAGTGACTCTCACCCTTTCCCAAGTGGGAGCTCGGGTAGAAAGTTAGCAATTCATTGGATGTCTCTCTGGAGCAAAGAGACATTAAGTACACTAGAGGCAAAAAAAGAAAATTACATTTTCCCTCTATTTGATGAAGTTATCTAAGAAAACATATAAGGTAGTGTAGTAAGTAAATAAATGTAAATAAGCATCCAAAGAGCATTCTTTAAGAAATTAATTAAATGAGAAACAGCTGCTCCCATAACAAAACTTGTTTCTGTGTCAGATTGAATGTTTGGGGTGGTTGTACGCAATTCCAGAATAAGAGGGTTTTTGTTTGCTTTCGAATTTTTATTTTGAAATTCTTGTAACTCACATATATTGTGAAAATAGTAGAGAGAGATCCTGTCTACTCATTACCCAGCTTTGAGCCATGGGGTGGCTTATATAACCACAGCATGTGGTCCGAACCAGGAAACCAAGCTTTCTAATAGCCATGTCTTCAGCTCGTGATAACCCCCTTGACAAGAAACATTCTTCGCACAAGCAGGTGATGAAATTTTAAAACCATCTTGAAAACAATTAAAACTATATTTTTAAAACCTGACAATTGTTCTCTTTCTTTCATTGACAAGTGTGACTTTGAAACACCTTATTATTATACAGGTGGATATCCTACCCTTACCCTATTGAATTTTTTCCCACAGACGGGGTTTTTCTGTCATGATGAATGAGCTCTGGTTTTCGTGGTTGGCTCAGTCACCTGCAGTGGTAAGGACTTGACAGAGGGGGCCCCCCTGACTTGATGAGTGCAAAGTGGGGTCCCAGGGCTGCTACAGGACTGTGCCCTTCTCCCACCTTCCTGCCTGGCCACAGAGGGTTGGGGGCCCATGTCTCAGGCAGCAGAAGCCCAAGCCCCTCCGGCCACACCTGCTGCAGTTGCCAGGCAGTTCCTACTGTCTCTTGACGTCTTCTCTGCCTCTGCACCTCCTTCAGGAAGCCCTCTGTGATTTGGCCCATCTTTCCCCCCAGTGGTGGTGGGTAATCACGTTCCTCACACAGATCACACTCCGTGGCGTTTCCTGTGTCCTGGGCTCTGTCTGCCATGGAAGCACAGCATCCTGAGAGCAGGGCTGGCTCTGGTTCCTCTTGGTGGTCCTGGCAACCCGCCCTCCCAGGCACGTAGTTGGGGCTCAGCCTTTACTGAAGGCAGAAAAATCCTCCTTGTGCTCTGCGTGACCCCTCGTCCTCCACTCCGACACCCCCAGGGCAAGGCACTTCCAGGTTCACAGACCAGCCCATTTCAATGCGTAAGACTGTCTGAACGCGCTCCCCCCCGCCCTCCACCGCATGTCCTGAGGCTGACTCTGCCTGCTGGAGTTAGTCCCCGACAGGCTCCCCAGAGCGGGCGTCTTGAGGCCCAGCCTCCCTCAACCCAGAGCCCTTGGGTTCTCCTAACCCCGATGCTCTGGAGGCTGCTCTTGGTGGTACTGCCTCCCTGCCCTCTTCGCCCAGACCAGGTGGAGCAGAGTCAAAGCAACCAGCTCCTCCAACAGACACTGTCTGCACTGGGTCTTAGCCGGGCTCCTGGAGGCCGTGGGGGCGGTAAGGCCAGCAGAGCCCGTGCAGTGGGGGACGGTTGGGGAGAGGCGGGCACCTGTCGCCTCTCCCACATCCTCAGGCCTTTCCCTTGAGCTGTGCGGCTGAGCTAGCCCCTCCTCTCCGCTCACCCACCTTCCCAGCCCCCTTCCTCCTCGGCTTCCCCCTTCCCTACCCCTCCTCTCTGGCCCCCACGAAACCTCCCCAAGTCATCTCCTTCCTTCCCCTGGTCCTGCCCCTGAGTCTTATTGCTTTTTGGAATCCACGGGCAGTCCCTCCCATTTTGGTGGGAAATCCTGTCTTTGGTGGGTCAGACTCCTGGTGCTGATGGGTGAAGCAAGGCCTTCAGGTCTCGATTGGAGCCACTGACTACGTGTCCCCCAGCCCCCTAGTGTACCCTGAACTTGGGGAGGACCGGTCTTGGCCCTGGTGGTCCCCACCTGAACACTCAGCTCAGGTCGTGGACCCTCTTGTGTAGGTTTGTAGCTTTGGAAAGTGAGCAGGAAGAACAGAGGAGGTTCTGGGACACCCCGCAGCTCCAGGCCTGGGGCTGCCCAAGGCAGTGCTCAGAGGCTTATTAAGTTTCCAAGCTGTGAGCCCCAGGACTCCATGGGAAATGGACCCTGATTGCTTTCCTCTCCTACATGAACGCCCCCTTGGATTTTTTTTCCCAGCAGGGAAGAGTCCAAGCTTTTTGCCGCCACCCATAAAGCCTGCAAACCCCGCCCTGTGTGTCCCTGGGAGCCCTGGCCCCTCGGGGTCGGCCAGCCAGGCATCCTTCTGCTCCTCATCCTGCAGATTCCTGCCTCCTGCTCTCCCTGATGCGCCCCCTTGAGCCGCACACGACGCTGGGTTCCTCCTTCAGGCTCAGAGGTCCCCCACATAACAGCCGTCTCTGATGACCCTACTAACATCATCTGGGTCTCCCAACACCGCCCCAGCCAGCGCCCTCCGCCCTGCTGTGTCTTCAGATGGCCAAGCCGTGAAGGGAAGGCTGTGAATGGATCTCTGTGTCTCAGTTTTCCTCATCCGTAAAGTGGGAACGAAGACCCGGCACAGCCAAATAAAGAAATAGTTTTTTTAAAAAAGGTAAGGTGGGTGAGGGACAGGTTGCTCACTGCAAAGTTCGCGGTGCAGAAATCCTTTGTCTACGTAAGTCTAATCAGGACAGCACAGCTACAACGGAAGAAATGTTATTTCCTGTTCTGCAATTTTTTCTGTCTCTATGATTGGAAACATGCTGTATCCTTAAAGGTCAGAGCCGTCAGAATGGACTACCTTGTGTATTTCAGGCTATAGGCATCATTTAAAGAAACACTTATTTATACTTTCCTTTTTTTGCTGCATTGGATCTCAGTGGTGGCGTGTGGGACATACGTTGTGTTTTGCTGGATCTTTCACTGTGGCCCACAGTCTCTCTGGTTGTGGTGGGTGGGCTTAGTTGCTCTGCGGTATGTAGGATCTTATTTCCTGGATCAGGAATCGAAACTGGGTCCCCTTAAAGGGATCCCCTACAAGGTGGATTCTTAACCACTGGACCACCAGGGAAGTCCCTGTAGGCATCATTCTTAACTCAAAGCAAAAGCAGAATACAAAGATCACAGGAAAAAACAATACAATGATTACAGGAAAAGAAACAGATCTAATGTGGAATCAGATTTGTTCTTCCCTTTGACATAGCTGAAAAAGGTGAGTTTTCATTCCAATGTCAAAGAAAGACAATGCCAAAGAATGTTCAAACTACTGTACAACTGTGCTCATTTCACATACTAGCAAGATTATGCTCAAAATCCTTTGAGCTCAGCTTCAATAGTATGTGAACCAAGAACTTCCAGATGTACAGGCTGGGTTTAGAAAAGGCAGAGGAACCAAATTGCCAACATTTGTTGGGTCATAGAGAAAGCAAGGGAATTTCAGAAAAACATCTACTTCTGATTATTGACTACACTAAAGACTTTGACTGTGTGGATCACAACAAACTGTGGAAAATTCTTAAGAAGCTGGGAGTACCAGACCACCTTACCTGTCTCCTGAGAAACCTGTATGCACGTCAAGAAGCAACAGTTAGAACCGGACATGGAACAACAGAAGGTTCCAAATTGGGAAAGGAGTACCACAAGGCTGTATATTGTCACCCTGCTTATTTAACTTCTATGCAGAGTACATCATGAGAAATGCCTTAACTTGATGAATCACAAGCATGAATCAAGATTGCCAGGAGGAATATCAATAACCTCAGATTGCAGATGATACCAGTCTAATGGCAGAAAGTAAAGAGGAACTAAAGAACCTCTTGATGAGGGTGAAAGATGAGAGTGAAAAAGCTGGTTTGAAACTCAACATTCAAAATGTTCAGATCACAGCATCAAGTCCTATCACTTCATAGCAAATAGAAGGGGAAAAGTGGAAACAGCTGGCTCCAAAATTACTACAGACGGTGACTGCAGCCATGAAATTAAAAGACGCTTGCTCCTTGAAAGGAAAGCTATGACAAACCTAGACAGTGTGTTAAAAAGCAGAGACATCCCTTTGCTGACAAAGGTCTGACTAGCCAAAGCTATGGTTTTTCCAGTAGTCACGTATGGATGTGAGAATTGGATCATAAAGAAGACTAAAAACTGAAGAACTGAATCTTTCAAATTGTGGTGCTGGAGAAGACTCTTGGGCATCCCTTGGACAGGAAGACGGTCAAACCAGTCAGTCATGAAGGAAATCAACCCTGACTGTTCATTGGAAGGACTGATACTGAAATTGAAGCTCCAATCCTTTGGCCATCTGGTGCAAAGAGCTGACTCATTAGAGAAGACCCTGATGCTGGGAAAGATTAAAAGCAAAAGGAGAAGGGGTCAGTGGAAGAAGAGATGGTTAGATAGCATCACCAACTCAGTGAACATGAATTTGAGCAAACTCTGAGAGATAGTGGAGGACAGAAGGGCCTGGTGTGCTACAGTCCATGGCATTGCCAAGAGTCAGTCATGACAACAGCAAAAATATGCATAGATGCCTATGGCAGGGGAAGGAAAGTGATATATTTACAAGCCCTCTTGGAAAGTCACCTTCAGCTACCTCCTGCAGCAGTGAGTGTCTGCCTGCAAGAGGCTTGTGGTTATCCCCATTTCACAGATGAGGAAATTCAGGCATTACCACATGCTCAAGCTCACACACCAACTAGAGACTCTACCACTGCTTTCTCTGGATCCAAACCCTGTTCCCTTTCCCTGACTCCACACTGCCTCCCACCAGCTGTAGTTGCTAAAAATATACTTGCTTCCCATCTGGGAGATGACAAATTTGACTCTGAATCCTGTCTCCAGCCTTCCATGACTTCTGCAAAAGTCCTGGAGGAGGGTCTGAGATCACATCTGTAAATTCCCTGGTATCCTGGGAGCTCATTTGTCTGGGCCAAAGAGCTGGGGCTTCATTTGAGGCCACCAGGAGCTCTCTGGCCATCTCTCCTTTCTGTCCTGGGGCCGCCTTCCCTCTCTGGGGTGCGGGGCCAGCACCTCCATGGGACAACCCTTCTCCTGGTTGACTTGGGGAGTCACAGCCTCTTTGTTTTTCATCCCCACCATATGAAAATAATTAAGCTTTCAACATACTCTTACTCATTGAGGGGATGCCCAGAAAATAAGAAAGACCTCATTACAAATCAACAATGACCACTGTTGACAATGGAAGTATAAACAAGGCCTTAATACATGAATTGCTAATCATCAGCCCTGTTAATAGACACTGTGTTTGCTGTACACACATGTGGTTCAAGGCTGAGGCTCACATTGGCCAAAAGGGGCCAGTGAGGGCTTGGGGCTGCCCAAAATGCAAATCGGAAAAGAGGGGCCACATTCCCTCAGCCCCCAGCCCTGTCCTGTGGGTAAGTGAGTTGCCTTGCTAGGTTGCTCAGATCAGTGTTTGGGAAATTTGGTGTGCACTCAGCCTGGGAGCAAGCGTTCTCTGTTCAGTTCAGCACAGATGGGCCCTTAGGAAGCCAGCACACACATTCATGTACACGCAAACGCACACCTGCACAAGTCCCACTCAGATTTTTCCAGGGACCCCACCCAGTTGTGTGAAATGATTAGAAGGCTCTGGATGCCTCCTGTTTTCACACACCACTTGCTTTCTATACAGAGAATACAGACTTCTCTAAGGTAATTTTAAAGTGTTGGCTGTAAAGTAATAGAGATCAGAATAATTACATTTACGCAAGATAGAATTGGGCTTCCCTGGTGGCTCAGATGGTAAAGAATCTGCCTTCAGTGCAGGAGACCCAGGTTCTATCCCTTGGTCAGAAATCGCCCCTGGAGAAGGGAATGGCTACCGACTCCAGTATTCTTGCCTGGAGAAGTCCACGGACAGAGGAGCCTGGCTGTCTACAATCCATACGGTCACAAAAAGTTGGACACAACGGAGCAACTAACACAAAAAATATAATTTGATTTCTGTCATAGAAAAGTGCAGAGGGGGGTGGTCCAGGCTGGCTTGGTAGCTCTCTCAGTGAAGTCCTCAGGGGCCCACGTCCCTTCTTAGCCATGCATGGCCTCTGTTCCCAAGGACACCTTCATGGCAAACAGCTGTTCCAGCCATCATCCCCACAGTCTGGCCCACCGGCGAAAGGAAGGGATGGGGAGGAAGGGAGCGACAGCCTTAAGATGTCTCTGTTTTTAAAATTTTTATTGAAGTAAAGCTGATTTACAATGTTGTGTTAATTTCACCTGTATAGAAAAGTGACTCAGTTATGTACACGATTTAGCTCGTCACGGAATATTAAATAGAGTTTCCTATGCTATACAGTAGGACCTTGATGTTTATCTATTTTATATGTAATAATTTGCATCTGCTAATCCCAAACTTCCACTCCATCCCTCCCCAGCCCCACTTCCCCTTGGCAGCCACCGGTCTGCTCTCCACAGCTGTGAGTGTTTCTGTTTTGTAGATGAGTTCATTTGTGTCATATTTTAGATTGCACATATAAGTGATATCATATGGTATTTGTCTTTGCCTGGCTTCATTCACTTAGTATGATAATCTCTGAGTCCATTTATGTTGCTGCAAATGGCATCATGTCACTCTTTTATGGCTGAGTAATGTTCCATTGTGTGTATATATATACCACATCTTTATCCATTCCTCGGTCATTTGGGTTATTTCCATGTCTTGCTATTGTAAATAGTCACAGCTACCTCTTTAGTTCCCAGAAGCTTTCACATGACACTTCCATTAGCCAGAAGGTAGCTATGTGTCACCTTTTGCTACCTGGGAAATGTCAGCCTCAATCCAGGCCAATCCCATGGAATGCAATAAGGAAGAATGGATATAACTGGATGAATCAGAGTGCTGTCCTGTGGACCTAGGTCTCTTTTTGACCTGGTGAAAGGATCCACAACCAGTTTTCACTTCTCCTGGAGCTAGAAGAGAGCTTATTGGCCAGTTCCATCCTTTTTTCTCCTGTTTCACAGATGCTAAAACTAGCTCAAGAAAAGAGAAGCGACCCTCACAGATGCCATATAATCAATTGATGGAAATGCTGGATGTGGCCCCTTGTTCTTCACGCTCTCAGCCCAGAGTCTCACTCTCTGCTCTCGGGGACCCTGTGTCCTGGCTCCTGGCCGCAGCCCGTGTGTGATGGAGAAGGCAGGTCAGCAGAAGAGGGTCTGTGCTGGTGTTGGATGGGGGAAGGGCTCCTGAGAGCCTTCCAGAGGCCAGACAACAGCCTAGACATTTTACATCCATCACTTTAGCTAAAAGTTCCAACAATCTGTAAGGGGAGAAGCACTGTTGATTTACAGAAGAGGAAAATGAGTCTTGGAGAGGCTAAGGCCTTTGTCCAAGGTCACGGCTGCTGAGCCCCAGGGCTGGGTTGAAAGAGCAGTACTCAGGTCTGTCTCATCTTCTACTGCCCTGGGAAGCCGCGTGTCACCCCAAGCCACCCTTGCCCTAGGGTTTGAGCAGCATTCTTGCAGGGCACACTGGAGCGAGCAGCAGCGTCCAGGGTGGGCCGTGTGTCTCTGTAACCGGGCTTCTCCTCCCTGGGTCCCTTCCACCCTGCCCACGCGCATCCCCACAGTGCCTGATCTCTGTGGTCCTGGCCTCACCAACCGCAGCTCCCCCTCTGTCCAGAGGGTCAAGGGGTCATTCCTAAGCCTAGAATCACTCCAGGTACTTTGGATAGACAACCTCTCCAGGCTCAGCATCCTCATCTGTAAAATGGGCCCAACAGTATCTGTCTTGCTGCACTGTGGCAAGAGTGGGTCAGTGGGCGCTCCCCCCCATAAATACTCCTTCTCTCCCCTCTCCCATCTGTCCAGGGTCAGCTCTGCTGATGATCTTTGGGCTTCAGAGTCCTCTCTTGTCTCTGCCGTGCCCTAGATACTGGCTGGGAATGTCCTAGAGAGCCTGCTTCCCTACTGGCTTCCTCCCTGCATCCAGCATCCCCTTTCTGAGCATCCCAGTGCCAGACTCGAGCCATGCTGAGGGGGATCATCCTGGGGAGCCTTGAGAAGCTCCCGGGCTGACAGCTTCCCGGAGGTGTGGGTTGTCCAGCAGGGTCAGATGGTGGCCCAGGGACATCCCTCAAGGTCCTGAGCCCAGATAGCCACTCCCCAACCCAGGCTCTATGAGGAGCCTGGTGGACATGCTCTGTAGGAGACCCCCAGGGCCCTGATATCATATGAATGTCACCCAAAGGGACTGGTTCAGGAGTGCTCATGGCCACTGCCCTGGGCCACAGGAGCCGGGGGGTGACTGTGTATGAAGAAGCCCTGTTGCCTGCCAGGACCTGCTGGGGACCTTCTCCCACCTTCCTTTGCTCCCTCCCCTCCCTCTGCCTAGAATGCCCTTCACGACTGCTTTTGTCCGGGTGATCCTATTTGTGCTCACGGTTAGAACAAGGGTTGCCTCTTTCAAGGAGTCCCCCAGTGCCCCCAGGATTAGACACCCCTACAGTGCCCCCTCTCAGCTTCACCAGAAAAATGCCCATTGTCTGAGCTGGTGTAAATAAACGGTACTCCGCAAACTGTTCCACTGGAAGATTTCAGCAGCAGAGAATAAACACTGGTGTTTTAGGTCATAGAATAAAAACTGTCACAATGACAGTTCCTTTTGTCTTAGAGGTTAATGTGAACTTTGCAGTATCCTCCAAAATCTACACTTTTGTAACACAAAAATTTTATTAAATTATATAAATTTTTTAAAATTTATTTTTAACTGGAGGATAATTACTTTACTATATTGTATTGTTTTCTGCCATAGATCAACATGAATCAGCCATAGGTATGCATATGTCCCCTCCCTCTTAAATCTCCCTCCCATCCCTCTAGCTTGTCACAGAGCACCAGGTTGAGCTCCCTGAATCATACACCAAATTCCCACTAGCTATCTATTTCACATATGATAATGTATATGTTTCAATGCTATTCTCTTGTTTGTCCCACCCTCTACTTCCTCCACGGTGTCCAAGCCTGTTCTCTATGTCTGCAATCTCTGTTGCTGTCCTGCAAATAGATTCATCAGTACCATTTTTCTAGATTCCATATATATGTGTTAATATACAATAAATTACATAAAATTTTATTTGCCACAATCCTTCAAAGAGATACATGCCCCTCCATAAGGGAATGTGTTTTCTCCAGCTTGAGAATCACCAACCTAGAGGTGGGGAGTGGAGGAGACATCTAAAGCCAACACAAGGCATTGGGATCAACTATTTCTGGAGCTGGAGACTCTCCTGCCATTTCTTACCTGGGTCTTGTTGCTTCATCTCTGGACCCACTTAACTTTCTCTGAAGTGACTTTGACGCTTCGGGCAAGTACTGCAGTGTCAGGCCAGCACAGTAAGGGAGGAAACGTTGATCAGCTGGAGACTTAACCATAAATTTCAAAATACACCTGACAAAAGGGCATTTGCCACTTTTCCTACTTCTTTATGGTCTTTGACCAGGCTTGGTTCACGCTTGGGGGCTCTGGAAGTGTCTGCCAAACGAGTGAATGGAGTTCTCAAGACCAGAATCAACAAGGTTTCCTTACTGAATGCTGGCCAGAAGGTTGAATGAGTGATTGCAGGAATGAATGAAGCTTCTGGGAGAAGGGGGTGGGAGATGTACAGGAAAAGTAAATGGTATGCAACCCATTTCATCCCCACAACATCATCATGAGAAAGGTACCTGTGTGAGTCTGCTTGGGCTGCCTAACCAAGTGCCACACCCTGGATGGCTTAAGCAACAGAGATTTATTTTCTCACAGTTCTGAAGGCTCGGCGTCCATGCTTAGGAGGCCAGCAGAGTCGGGCACTGGTGAGGGCCCTTCCTGAGGTGCAGACTGCCACCCTCCTGCTGTGTGCTCACGTCATCTCTTCGTGTGACACAGAGAAGGAGGGACAGCGTGTGTTCTGTTGTCTGTCCTTGTAAGGGTTCTGATCCCATCGTAAGGGGCCCACCCTCACAACCTCATGTGGATTGAATTACCTCCCAAAGACCCTGCTTCCAAATACCATATACCATCACATCGGGGTGAAAGGCTTCAACACGTGAATTTTGAGGAGATATAATTCAGTCCACAGCTCTGCTAAATGTGCCCATCAGTTTAGGAGGGCTTATGCCATGGCAACAACAATCCCGGCACGTCGGTGGCTGAAAGCAACACAGGTTTGTTTCGTCCACCTGCTCCGCGTCCAGCACAGGGCACCAAGGGGCCTCTGCTTTTCACGGTCATTTCGTGGTCGCCATGGATGTGGGGGCCGGGGGAAGGATGGGGCAAATCACCTACCATTTCATTGGCTAAAGGAACTCACAAAGCTATTTCTAAGTTCAGAACAGGTAGGGGGAAACGAAATGACTTCTCTGAGTGTTTGAAGAGCGCCTGAAAGCACATATTGTCTATTAAAACAGAAAGTGGATGGAGAAGCGCAACCCCATCATGTGTCCAGAAGGAGAATTAGAGCGTTTGTGAACAGCCCGAATGCCCCATGTGATCTTATTCCCATTATACAGGTAGATAAACCGAGGTAAAGAGAAGTTACGAAAATTTTCCCAAGGTCACTCAGTTAGTAAGGAGTGGAGCCAGGATTTGCACCCAGGAAGCCTGATTTGTGAGCCTAAGAGTAAGGCTGGCAAGGCAGACCTCTGATGGTCTCCCATTCTGTCCTAGAGGAAGGGCAGACCATATACCACAGGTGCTAAGAGGAGGCCAGGAGACTGGCACATTCAGGCATCACTTGTTCTATAACCTGTCCCACCAAGGAGCTGCCACTGTCCCCCAGAGCAACTCAGGAAGCATAAGGCTCACTGGACGGGCCCAAACTGGATTACTGACAAGGCGCTGATCTCATAGCTTGCCACAGGCCAGGCACCAATACACGCAGCATGGAAGCATCTGAAGTTTCCCCTCCCAGTCTCAAAATCAAGTCCACTGTTCCCACGAGCACCCCCGCAATCCTCGGCACGGAAAGCTCCTCACTCCACTCCAGGTCCTTGAGATGCCTGACGTGTCCTTCTACCCATCAACACCAAGAATCCATGTGAACCTTGAAGGGCTGGGCCCTGCCTGCTGGGGCCTCTTTCCCACCTCCCCTGCCCCTTACACTTGGTGTTGCTGCCTTCAACACCCTGCTGGTTCCTAGAGCTCAAGACCAGCCTGGACATTCTTTTGTTGGGCCCTCCAGGGGCCCAAGCGTCCCCTTAGCAGAAGTGAATTTAATTAAATAGGTGCATGGAGTTGCTCTGAAGAGGATTGAATGAAGAAGAGTGCTTGTCTGGATGTCAAATCCCTCCTGGGTTAACTGCTCAGCATAGTCTGGGTAGACATGAGTTGGACTTGCTGTCTCTTTATACCAATGTCTGGTCAATTTGGAAACCTAGTCTATAGTAAACAGACAGGCAGATGGATGAATGGATACATGGACAACAGATGGATGGACAAATGAATAGGTGGATGGACAGAAGGAGGATGAATGGATGGATGGATGGATGGACAAATGGATGCAGGGAGGGATGAATGCATGGATGGATGGATGAATGGACAGAGGGATGGATGAATGCATGGACGGATGGATGGATAAACGCATGGATGGATGGACTGACAGATGGATGGAGGGATGGTGAACGCATGGACGTATGGACGGACAGATGGATGGCTGGTTACTGGAGCTGTAATCCCATGCAGCTTCCTATCAAGTCTTTTCAGGGCTGTGAGCTCGTGAGATCCTGGCACAGGTCACATCAGTAAATGCTTGTTGAATGAATGAACGAGGCCAGAGACCAGCACCGAGTCTGGACGAGACTCACTAGCAGGACCTCGGGCTCTTGCCCCCGGCTCCAAGGGCTGCCCCACCCAGCTCACAGTTTCCCCTGACGAAAGCTCGTCCGCGGTGCCCAGCATTACTGACCACAAGTTTGCACGTGAGGCACGGCGGAAGCACACGGGAGCCTCGGAGAGCGCCTTTTGGACAGCTTATCTCTTGGCAAGATTAAGCCGGCTCTCCACAGAGGGGCCCGTATTGCAGGTCTGCGGGGAGGGCCAGGCCCGCCGAGTTTGCACCTTTTACCCGGCATCTGTCCCTGGGATCAGGAGAGCCGGGAGGCTGGATTAGACGGGTCAGCGCCCTGATTGACAGTGACACTTCCACCCGCGCCCCCGCCTGCCCCCCGGCCTCTCCCGCTGTTCCTCTCCTGCCTCACTCGGGCCCCATCCTGTTCCCGAGAGCGGCCACTGCCTTCTAATCTCCTTACCAGGAAATTATTTTCCTGGGTGTGAAATCCCTGCCCTGGGAGGGAGGGCCGCAGAGCAGCCTGCCCTGGCCTGGAGGCTGACCACAGGGCCGGCTCCCAGGGACATCTGGCATGGGGGTGGGGACAGCAACAGCCAGCAGTGGGCGCGCTCAGGCAGTTCCATCCCAAGTATGACCCTGACCTCCAGAGTGGGCTGTCCCCACGCTGCCTTCCCCTACCTCCATTCAGGGGCCTTTTTGAGAATGGGACCTGCCTGCCTATTGGTGACTGACCCTTCCAGGAGAGAGCAGCGCGGAGGTGGTGTGGGGGCACTGGGAAGGACCTGGCCCCTGGGCGGGTGGCCTGGGACCCCACCCTGGCCCTGCGCCAGCTGCTCTGTGACTCTGGACACATCCCAGCCTCTGTGACCTCAGTTTCCTCCTGATGGAACCATGAGTGGACTCTGAAGTGAGGCACGGGGTCTGTATTTCACATCCCCGGATCTGGAGGTATATGACTACAGGAACACAGTTGGGGCAGCAGAGGAGCAGCCCTGAGCCCCAGAACGTTCCTCAAAGAGGCTCGGGTCCAATTGGTCCAGGTTTTGAGGGACTATTCCCTGTGATAGCTCCTAAGACCACAAAGAAAAACCTTAGAGGAAGCAGGGTGGAAGCTGGGGGCCCTGTGTGGTTCACAATATCCACAAACCTGTGGTCAGACCAAGGGATGAACCCGTGAGGAACAAGGGCTGGGACAGCTCTTTAATGCACATGCTGGCAGCTGCCTGTCAAGGGAGTGGGGGAAGAGGGGAGGGGTGGTCTGACTATACCACGGGGCTACATGACCTTGGACCACTGGCAACTTCTCTGTGCCTCAGTTTCCTCAACTGTGAAGTGCAGATACAGCAACCTTTAAAAATATATATATTTATTTATTTGGCTGCATCAGGTCTTAGCTGCACCACATGGGCTCTTCGCTGCAGCACAGAAACTGTCTAGTTAAAGCATGTGGCTGAGTTGCTCCATCCTATGTGGGATCTTAGTTCCCTGACCAGGGATCAAACCTGCGTCCTTAGCATTGCAAGGCAAATTCTTCAACAACTGGATCTCCAGGGAAGTCCCCAGCAACTCTGCATCATAGGCTTGTTGTGAGGATTTCGGGGCGTGAATATATGTAAAATTTTTAGGTCCCTGGAACGACTGCTGCTTTATGATTACTGTTATTATTATTATTTTATCACTATTGTTTGTCACAGAGCAGTGCTCAAGCCATTTTTTGCTGCTGTGGGCTGAATTGCATCCTCTAAAAAGATGTGTTGAAGTCCTGACCCCTGACACCTGTGAATGAGATCTTTTTTGGAAATACCTAGGGCTTCCCAAGTGGTGCTAGTGGTAAAGAACCCATCTGCCAATGCAGAAGCCATAAGAGATGCAGGTTCAGTCTCTGGGTCAGGAAGATCCCCTGGAGGAGGGCATGGCAACCCACTCCAGTGTTCTTGCCTGGAGAATCCCATGGACAGAGGAGCCTGGCAGGCTACAGTTCATGAAGTCGCAAAGAACCAGACATGACTGAAGTGACTTAGCATGCACACACAGGGTCTTCAGAGGTAATCAAGATAAGATGAGGTCCCGCTGGAGTAGAGCGGGGCCATTTTTCCAATGCAACTGTCATCCTTATCGAAAGAGGAGAGACACAGAGACAGTCACAGGTGGAGAAGGCCCTGTGGGGACAGGGGACAAGATCAGGGTGACGCAGCTACAGCCAAGGAGCCCCAAGCCCACACTGAAGCTGGGAGGAGGCGAGGGAGGATCCCGCCCAGAGTCTCAGAGGGAGCAGGGTCCTGCTGACACCTTGATTTTGGACTTCTGGCCCCCAAGACTGTGAGACAGCACCTTTCTGTCTTCAGCCACCTGTTCGTGGTGCTTTCGGAGCAGCCCTCAGAGGCTGTTACAATAACCAGAGGACTGGCCGCAGACCAGGAAGGCCCAGCACACAGTAGGTGCTCATTCAGGGCTGGCTGATCTGCTTGCAGGATGCCTGAGGATGGGGAAGGGTGGGGCTTGGGGAGGGCCCAGTGTCTGCGCCCTCTTCCAGGCCTGGCCATGGCCTCGGTGTGCCTGACAGGGACTCTGCGGGCTGCTGGCTGGAGGAGGCATGGCGTTTTGATGTGTGTGTCTGACCTCCTGGCCACAGGTCAGCCATCAGAGGTGAAGAGGGTGCGGCCGTGGGGTCTTGCTGACAGAGTCAAGGGTCCCGGGATCAGCGACACCTCTGAGAGGATGCAGCTGCCTTTGAACCAGGCTCTCTGGATGGACAGACGGAAAACAGGCCCCAGGGCAGGGCTCCCTCCTCCGCTCCCCGATTCACCCTCATGGGAAGCCTGTGCCGCTAGTGACACTGATGTGGTCCAAACACCTCGAGTCATTGCGAGTCCCCCGGAGAAGGGCTGCCACACTGCCTGTCCTGGGAGCCCCTGGGGGAGGTGCTGGGGTCCCAGGAGAGGAGAGTTTCCTGTGTGCTGGCAGGCTGAGGGTAGAGCATATTTACACGGGGCATCTCCGCCGGGACAGTACAAGCACACTTGCCTTGCAGACGTGGAGACTGAGGCTCAGCCAATTCCACACTGGCCACTGAGCAGAAGGAAGTTAGGCTTCCACCCAGTCCCTTGGGCCCCAAGGCCAAGTCCACTGTGTGCTTTTTTAAGCAGAAAAAATTTCCCCTCAAGCGGCCCTAAACATTTCCACCCACCTGTAAGCCCTTTCCCTATCCAGTACTTTGGAATACCAATGCCATTAACTCTCCCTTAAAGGAACCATTCTGAGTTCCCTCCCAAATCAACGTTTATCTTCTGGGCCCTTGAAATTTCATGCGCTACAAAACAAACAAATGCGCGACCTGGAAAAGGCACGAAGGACCCTGGGGGCTTGAAATTCCCACACTTGACCTAGCTGTTATCTTTCTCTACCATTCTGGGCACAATACAGAAGCTTCTTGTGCCTTGAATGTCCCATTTATCAGTTGTTGTTCAGTTGCTCAGTTGTGTCCAATTCTTTGTGAACCCGTGGACTGCAGCACACCAGGCATCCCTGTCCTTCACCATCTCCCAGAGCTTGCTCAAACTCATGTCCATTGAGTCAGTGATGCCATCCAACCATCTCATCCTCTGTCATCCCCTTCTCCTCCTGCCTTCAGTCTTTCCCAGCATCAGGGTCTTTTCTAATGAATCGGCTCTTTGCATCAGGTGGTCAAAGTATTGGAGCTTCAGCTTCAGTCCTTTGATTGAATACTCAGGATTGATTTCCTTTAGGATGGACTGGTTTGATCTCCTTGCAGTCCAGGGGACTCTCAAGAGTCTTCTCCAACACCACAGTTCAAAAGCATCAATTCTTAGGTGCTAAACTTTCTTTATAGTCCAAATCTCACATCCATACATAACTACTGGAAAAGCCATAGCTTTGACTAGATGGACCTTTGTTGACAAAGTAATGTCTCTGCTTTTTAATATGCTGTCTAGGTTGGTCATAGATTTCCTTCCAAAGAGCAAACATCTTTTAATTTCATAGCTGCAGTTACCATCTGCAATGATTTTGGAGCCCAAGAAAATAAAGTCTGTCACTGTTTCTATTGTTTCTCCATCTATTTGTCATGAAGTGATGGGACCAGATGCCATGATCTTAGTTTTTTAAAATGTTGAGTTTTAAGCCAGCTTTTCCACTCTCCTCTTTCACCTTCATCAAGAAGCTCTTTACTTCTCCTTTGCTTTCTGCTGTAAGCCTGGTATCATCTGCATATCTGAGGTTATTGATATTTCTCCCAGCAGTCTTGATTCCATCTTGTGCTTCATTCAGCACAGCATTTTGCATGGTGTACTCTGCATGTAAGTTAAATAAGCAGAGTGACAATATGCAGACTTGATGTATTCCTTTCCCAATTTGGAACCAGTCTGTTGTTCCATGTCTGATTCTAACTGTTGCTTCTTGACCTGCATACAAGTTTCTTAGGAGGCAGGCCAGGTGGTCTGGTATTTCCATCGCTTTAAGAATTTTCCACAGTTTGTTGTGATCCACACAATCAAAGGTTTTACTGTAGTCAATGAAGTAAAAGCAGATGTTTTTCTGGAATTCTCTTGCTTTTCTATGATCCAACAGATGTTGGCAATTTGATTTCTGCTTCCTCTGCCTTTTCTAAATCCAACTTGAACATCTGCAAGTTCTCAGTTCACGTACTGTTGAAGCCTAGCTTTGAGGAGCTTGAGCATTACTTTGTTAGCATGTGAAATGAGTGCAATTATGTAGTAGTTTGAACATTCTTTGACATTGCCCTTCTTTGGGATTTAAATGAAAACTGACCTTTTCAAGTCCTGTGGCCACTGCTGGGTTTTCCAAATTTGCTGACATATTGAGTGCAGCACTTTCACAGCATCATCTTTAGGATTTGAAATAGCTCAGCTGGAATTCCATCACCTCCACTAGCTTTCTTTGTAGTAATGCTTTCTAAGGCTCACTTGACTTCACACTCTAAGATGTCTGGCTCTAGGTGAGTGATCACCCCATCATGATTATCTGGGTCGTGAAGATATTTTTTGTATAGTTCTTCTGTGTATTCTTGCCACCTCTTCTTAATATCTTCTGCTTCTGTTAGGTCCATACCATTTCTGTCCTCAATTGTGCCCATCTTTGCATGAAATGCTCCCTTGGTATCTCTAATTTTCTTGAAGAGATCTCTAGTCTTTCCTGTTCTATTGTTTTCCTCTATTCCTTTGCACTATTCACTTAAGAATGCTTTCATATGTCTTCTTGCTGTTCTTTGAAGACCTGCCCTCAGATGGGTATATCTTTCCTTTTCTCCTTTGCCTTTTGCTTCCCTTCTTTTCTCAGCTATTTGTACGGCCTCCTCAGACAACCGTTTTGCCTTTTCACATTTCTTTTTCTTGGTTTTGATCATTGCCTCCTGTACAATGTTATGAACCTCCGTCCATAGTTCTTCAGGCACTCTGTCTATGAGATCTAATCCCTTGAATCTATTTGTCACTTCCACTGTATAATCATAAGGGATATAATGCATTAACTACCTACCGCCATGTAACAAACTACCCCAAATGTCATGACTCCAAAGCATTGGCTTACTCAAGATTCTACTGTTGAGGGAGGTCTTGCTGGGGTCATTTGTGCAGCTGGCAGGAGTAGTCGGTTTTCCTGCCCGCAGCCTGTTCGTGTTCATCAGGACAGCCCCATCTCTTGTGGGGCTGCAGCAGCACCCTAGGAGAGCAGGGCCCCCTGAGCATCATGCCCGATGGTGCCTCAGTACGAAACAAGTCACATGGCCAAGTCCAGAGGCAAGGCGGGCGGGACCCCAGGACATGTACAGCAGGAAGTGGGGTCCACAGGGGCATTTATGTAATCATTTGCCACATCCTCTGTGTCCTAAATTTAAAAATTTTAAAGGCAGAAAAACATAGCTAGAAGATTAGGTTGTCAGCCCTCTCTGTTCGCCCTCACACAGCGATTATGGGGGGCTTTATTTACGGTTTAGGAAAAATCATTTTCAACATAATGCTGCTGATTGAGTTTCCCACCAACCCTCTGACACAGGTGTCATCAGAGAAGAGGGATTCAGGAAAACCAGAGGCTAAGAGGCGGTGAAGGAGGCAGGATCCAGGCCACATGGCCCGAAGCCCGAAGGGCCACATCTGTCTGTCTGGGCTGTTCCCCTTTCCCAGAGGCAGGGCTCAGCCCAGGCTGATGGGCTCTCCCGGGATGAGGCAGCTCTAGAAGCTGTTTTAGAAAGAACCAAGGGAATTTTTCTGATAGCCCCGAAGTGGAGGTGAACCGTGTGATGGCCTCCTGTTCCTAGAAGCTGTTGCTGCTGCCCTGGGGGCTATTCTCAGGGAGGCTGAGGAGTGTCCATGTGGAGCATCTCCCATCACGGCCAAGAAGGCTCTGCAGGTCAGCTGAGGCCACGGAGATGGAGAGGAGTGTAGGGCTTCCCTAGCCTCAGAGGCCAACACCGTACGGTCTGGCCCCTTGTCTCTCTAAGGGATGTGACCCAGCAGCAAGGGCAAGAGCTGGGCTTGAGCCACCGCAGCCCCAGAATGTCGCCGCCTGGAGCAGGCGCTGCTTCCTAGTATAGACCTGGGATTCCGCCGGGTCCAGGGTCCCCTCGGGACACATTGTTCTTTCTGGCTGTGATGCCATTACCCGCTTCTAGAAGGGAACCCGCCCATTCACACCACAGCTGCCAAAGAGGGAAGATTCAGTGTTTACAACTGTTGGTGTAAATAATGTGTGTGCCCACAATGGGGGAGCGCAGACCACACCCCCATGATGCTTCTCAGGGAACAGAGCGTGTTCTGGTTTATCTTCCTTTCTGGATGGAGGTGAGGTCACCAATATCTGAAAACACACATGTCACACTGGAGTGGGTCCATATCCACACACCTGCTATGGTTGAGCATATGATGTGCAGAAGGTACACAACACATACAGTGACCTATGATGTGGGCGCCTTGCTGTGAAGCTTCTGAGTGCTACATATTGTATGTGGATCTGGTTATAGGCACACACCCGCAGTGGTGATGTGCTATGTACATCACTAGATGTGTCATCTTTGGGTTTTTTTTAATATTTATCTATTTGGCTGCCTCGGGTCTTAGTTCCGGCAGGTGGGATCTTCGCTGTGTCAGGAGGGAACTTGTGATGCTCTCTAGCTGTAGTGTGCTGGCTCGGGAGCGTGCGGGCTCAGCAGTTGTGGCACGTGGGCTGAGTCACCCTGAGACCTGGGGGATCTCAGGTCCCTGACCACGGATCGAAGCTGTGTCCCTTGCATGGCAAGATGGATTCTTAATCACTGAACCACCAAGGAAGTCCCTAGACGTGTCATCTTTGGATGCGTGTACCCGTATGTACTTCACACCCACACCCATATATGCATAGCACGTGCTCTTCTGTACTATATACGATTTGTCTGGAAATGTGCCCTGGGGAGCCTGGATGCGTGTACATGCTTTGTGTGTGTGTAAGCAGTACATTTGCTCTGAACCCCTCTGTAATCTGACCATGTGTGGGAATGGCCACAGGAGCACATGGCTACATGGGGCTATATGGACCCCCACGTTCCACCTCGTCCCCCGAGTCAGCTGTCACCTCCTGGCCACCCTCCTTTGTGTCCAGCTTCCCCCCTCCATGTTTGCAGACAGCCTTGGCACTGTCCCTCTGTTCTGAACACTCCTAATCCTCCCGTGACTCAAGCCCCTAATCCTGGGGCCTGAGCTCTCGGGAATATCCCCTTGGAAAGGAGGGGGCTGTGACTGGTTCCGTGGCTGTGGCTGGCAGTGAGTGGGGACTCGCTCCCGGACACTGCCACCTTTGCCCCGCCCCACTCTCCTAGATGCCTGGAACCAGGGCGCACTTGCTCTCAGCTCTGGGGGAGGGACCTCAGGACCAGGCCAGGGTCTCCAGGTGCTTCTAGCTGGGCTCATCTCGGCCACCTGTCTGGAGCTGTGCTGCTTCCCTCAGGACGAATCCGGCACTTCCTCCAGGAAGCCCACTGGCCGAAACTGACCCACTGCTCTATTAGCTCATGTTTCTCACTTCCTCGGCCTTCATGTATTTCATCCATCCCATCCCAGGAGGTGGGATTCTCCCCAACATCCTTGGCCTTTTGCCCCGCTTCTTCATTTTCACCCCAAAGTGGGTGCTGGCCACCCATCCGGGGCAATTAGGGTGAGGAAGGGGGCAGCCGGGCACACATGGCTGAGCCTTTCAGAGCTGCCAGCAACCGGGGCGGGAGGTAGGGAGAGGTAGGTGAAACTTGAGGCTCATCCCATTGTCATCACATAACTAACCATAAACTCTGGTTCACCTTTTCTCATTCAAATGGCATTTTTATCTCCATCTACCATAATTTTAACCTCCTAATTAGTTACTTTGCCAACAAAGGTCCATATGGTCAAAGCTATGGTTTTTTCAGTAGTCACATATGGATGGTGAGAGTTGAACCATAAAGGTCGAGCACTAAAGAATTGATGCTTTTGAACTGCGGTGTTGGAGAAGACTCTTGAGAGTCCCTTGGACTGCAAGGAGACCAAGGCAGTCAATCTTAAAGGAAATTAATCCTGAATATTCACTGAAGAATTGATGTTGAATTTGAAGCTCCAATACTTTAGCCACCTGATGGGAAGAGCCGACTCATTAGAAAAGACCCTGATGCTGGCAAAGATTGAAGAGAAGGGGAAGACAGAGGATGAAATGGTTGCATGGCATCACCGACTCAATGGACGTGAGTTTGAACAAGCTCCAGGATATGGTGAAGGACAAAGATGCCTGGCATGCTGCAGTCCATGGGGTCACCAATAAGCAGATGCGACTGAGTGACTGAACAGAAAATTAGTCCCAAACTTGAGCATACACAGTATTTATTTTGCCTTTAATTCAGTCTCCTTTAACCCCAGGTGACTCACTCCCCCCTCCCCACTTTGTGCCCGACGCAGCACTAGGTCCTGAGGACATCGGGACCATGATGTAGACAGAGTCTCTGCCCTCTTGGAATGCATGATTCATGGAGGACGGCAGCACACGTGTAAACAGATGTGTGTGTGCACGGGTGTTCAGTCATGTCCAACGCTCTGTGACCCCATGGACTGTAGCCTGCCAGGCTCCTCTGTCCATGGGATTCTCCAGGCAAGAATACTGGAGTGAGTTGCCAGTTCCTCCTCCAGGAGATCTTCCTGACACAGGGATGGAACCCATGTCTCCTGTGTCTCCTTGTGTTGGCAGGCTGAATCTTTACCATTGAGTCACCTGGGAAGCCCCATGTAAATGGGTACCTAGTGCATAATGGGGCTTCCCAGGTGGCTCGGCTGGTAAAGAATCTGCCTACAGTGCGGAGACCTGGGCTCAATCCCTGGATTGGGAAGATCCCCTGGAGGAGGGTATGGCAACCCACTGCAGCATTCTTTCCTGGAGAAACCCCACGGACAGAGGAGCCTGGTGGGTTACAGTCCGTGAGGTCACGAAGAGTCAGAGATGACTGAATGGCTAAGCACAGCATAGGGTGGCCAGGGCTTTAAGGAAAGGAGCAGACTGCAGAGCAGACAGTGCTGGTTAGGTTGTGGAGGGTTTAGACAGAGCAGTCAACGAAGACCTGTCCAAGGAGAAACCAGAAAGATGAGGGTCAGTCTGAAAAAAGAAAGAGAAAGAGTGTTCTGGGGTGAGCGATGGCATATGCAAAGGCCCTGATGTTGAGTGTGGCCGGAGTGTAGTGAGAAATGAGGAGCAAGAGTTGAGTTTGGAGAAAAGAGCTGGCTCATCCCTTATAGGGCACCGTCTGTAGACTGGATTCTATCTGAACTGGGCTAGGGAGCCTTGAAAATTTGGGGAGAAGGTAAAGACATGACTCATGAGTTTTACAGAACAGTCTGGCAGCCATGAGTTCTCTGAGGGCAATGCCTGGGCAACCACTCAGCGGGCACAGTGAGGGCATTGTCTCACATCCTGGGCAGCGTGGGGGTGATGGCTGGAGCCCTTCTCCAACCAGCACTTAATACTAGGACAGCAAGAATAGCAGCAAGACAGTTGCTTGTTCATGGGCGTCATCTTATTTAATCCTCACCCCCAGGAGTTAGACGTTCTTTTGTACCTTCACTTGTCAGACATGGAGCCGAGGCTCAGAGACGTTGGATAACTTAGCCAAAGTCACCCAGGCTTTCGGGCACGGAGCACAAAGACACACAGGGCTGCAGAGGTTGGGGTGCCTCTCCTCACTCTCTAGAAAGAGATGGCTTTTGCTCCTGGAGAAAACTGTTCTTTGGATGTGTTACAAAGCATGTTCTTAAACATTTTTAAAAGGCACAATAACTTTGCCATAGTGTTTCTTAGTTAAAAAAAACAAAAAACAAAATATGGAGATTTGAGAGCGGTTGGTTCAGGGTGGGACAGAAGCATGATGGAGGACACCAGGGCACATTTGCTACCCCTCACCTGGCAATCTTCCAAAGTGGTGCTTCTCCATGGCTGTGAAGACGATGACAGAAAGATGAAAATCGGGAGGTTGGCGTGTCGGGACACAGGTGAAGCCAGGAGCGGCAGGAGTGCCCTTCAGATCTGCTTGCCTTCCCATCAGCCAGCAGTGCCCCTCATCCGGGCTGCCTCCCTCAGATATGAGAATAGGGAAGGCCATTAATGGGGGCCCTGAATACCCTCAATGTCCCCACATCAGGTCCTGACCTCCCAGGAGGGAGAAATATAATTGCTCGAGATTTTATAGAATTATCAAAAATATATCAAGTCAGCTACCTAAATTGTGAAACATGCTGGAAAATGTCCTACCATATAAGAAACCATCTCAAAGCAAGGTCATGACTGTCATCTCTTAACAGACGCCCACCACCATATTCACATTATCTGTGCCACCTTCAGCACACAGACACACACACACACACTCACTCACACAAAGACCTAAATTTTTTTGCTTAGCCCATTATTCTGAAATGCATGGATTCCCTGCATCTGATCAGGCTTCCATGCAATAGACATTTTCCACCTGTCACACTTTTTTCTTCCAATTCACCAATTCTCTTTTCAGCTGTGGCCTTTGAATGGTTTTTAATTTTAATGACTGCGTTTTAAATTAACTTCTCAGCTTAGGGTTCTGGCTTGAAGCTGCTGCTGGCATGCCTTTAAGGCTTGCACTTCCACCAGGTACAAACTTGAGCTTTCAGCTTTTCACAGAAGACTTTAAAAACCCCACTCAGAGCTCTGAGCAGAGAGGATGCACCCCCTTGTCTGGGTTAGTCTTGTTTTCAGAGACAGTGGCCTCTTTTCCAGTGTGTTAGCTTTTTGCAAAGGTCCGCACTCCAGCTGCCCCACCCCCAGCACAGGCCCCAGGCCATATCTCCTGCCCCAAACTGGCATTAAACGCCAGCTTCCACCCCCACCCCCAGCCTCTCACCCCATGGGCAGCTGAAACATCAGCCCTGACTGACCAGTGTCCCTGGCCATGTTGTCTCTTCGTTACTGGCCCTGGCATCTCCCTTTCCTTTAAGGTTGGCTCTGTATTTAAAACCTTTTTAAAAATATCATGTAGGCTTGGGAGCAGTGTTTCTCTATGCTTGTATCAGAAGTGGGGTCCACTCTTAGGAGGCTGCTTGGCCCAGCAGCATTTTCAGTAGCTGAGTTCACTCAGCTGCTGCTGGTGGTAATGATGTTGAGGACGAGACGAAGTCTCGGGGGTGGGGGACAGAGAGCGACATGATTCGTGCCCCTCCCTCCTGCAACCACCAGGCTCTGTAACAACTGTGGGTGGCTGGCTGTCCCTCCTCTCTGCTCCTGTGAGAAGGTTGTCATTGGCTGAAATGACAGAGGTCCCAGAAGTCCTCTCCCCCAGGTCATCTTGCAGCTTTAAGACCCCCAAGTGACCCTGGGCTTTTTTAAGGCTGAAGTCCGTCCCCCAGGTCATCTTGCAGCTTTAAGACCCCCAAGTGACCCTGGGCTTTTTTAAGGCTGAAGTCCGTCCCCCATTACAGGGAAAATCCATTCCCCATCACTGGGCAGAGGGCCTGGGATTCCCCATCTCCCCGCCCAAGGGACAGGGCTGTGATATGGCTCCTTCGGCCCTGGGTAATTCAAGGTGAGTCCTGAAGGCCCTGGGAGATTGGGTTCATCAGGGGACCATGGAGAGCAGGGCCTGGATCCGTCCTGAAGTCCTGGAGGTGAGTGGGCGGGGCCTAGCCATCTCAGGCTGTCCCTCGGAGATGTAATCCCCTCCTCCTCCTTCCGTCTTCCTCCTGACTGTGTCTGCTGCCTCCTTCTCACACCACCCACCTGCTTCAATACGGACTTTCACTCCTCTGGGCCTGTTCAGATGTGGGGCAGCTCTGGGTCGGAGTCGGGTGCTTGCTCCTAACCCTCTACATGACTCCTCCTTCCAGGCTACAGTATCCCCCGCTGTAACTGCAGAGGTGGATAGGATGGTTTCCCGGAGCCCTTCCAGCTCTAGCATTTCTAGCATCCCTGGCCTAGGGCGGCTGGTTGGGAGCTGGGGAGGGCTTCCTGGCCTGCGTCTGAAATACAGAAAAGGCTTATATGCAAAGATGCTTCCCAGAGCATCATTTATAATTGTGAAACACAGGGAAAAAACCCACAAGCCTTATAAGAGGGGTTTTGTTCAATAAACTGACACATTTCTTAGATTGAATATCCAGCATTCTGAAAAATTGCTAACAATACGGTGGACAGTTGGAATGGTTTGAATACAGCAGAAAAATGTACCATGTCACAGAGCCAGTGAAAGGGTCGTGCGGACCCCTTTCTCTTAGCTCTGCATGCCGATGTCCTCTGCCGGCTCCTCCTGTGGCCGGTCTTGGGCTGCGGGATGCGGTGACTGTTCTAGAAATCACATCCAGACACAAGCATATGCAGAGGAAGAAAAGGGACTTTCTCTTTCAAGATCAAGGAAACTCAAGAGGCCCCAAGGACTCCCCTTTGCCCTCATGGCCTGGAAATAGGTGTTCACTGATGTATAGGCTAGTAGATGGCAGGTCTGGGCCTCGCCAAGACAGGCTGTGGCCACTTCCTGGAGTGGCTGCATGTGGGGCTCCCCATTCGCATGGAAAATCCTGTTACCACATGAAGGGGAAGAAGCAAGCCCCAAACTGTATATAATAGGAACTCTGTTATTATCTTTGTTGGTCTCCTATATATCTAAAATGATTTCAACATAAACATTTTAAAAAATCTAAGATCATTTTCCTAGGCTAAGCTTTTGGAAAATCAATGAGAAGTGAACACATCATACTGGGGATGGTGATGTATTTTCCCCTCACTGTTTCCTTTCTTTCCTTGATTGATAAAGAGAAATCAAAAATGATAATGATCCTACTGCCACTGAGGTGTGGTACTGAAGCCAAGCCTGTAGCATCTAAATATGCATGAAAGAAAGTGAAAGTGTTAGTTGCTCAGTCGTGTCTGCCTCTTTGCAACCCCATGGGCTATAGCCTGCCAGGCTCCCATGTCCATGGAATTCTCCAGGCAAAAATACTGGAGTCAATTGCCATTTCCTTCTTGAGGGGATCTTCCTGACCCAGGGATCAAACCTGGGTCTCCTGCATGCATATGAAACTTTAAAAAATGTTTTTTAAAATTATATCTATATAGTAATAGCACTCTCTGTTCTAGCCCAGCCTCCCCATGAGCAGAACCAAGACCTGGGCATGCAGCTGATGGTTGATTGGGGAACCATCACCAGCAGCTAGAGAGAGGGGTCTGGAAAGTGAGAAGAGGAGAGAAAGCCAATTTAATACTACATCGATGCGGGCAACGGGGGCGCCACCTGACCGGAGCCATATATCCCAGTTGAGTGGGAGTGGCAGGCACAGTGGCCAGGACCCCGATGCTCCGGCCCTGGCCCATCCCCCACCCTGCCCGATGTGCAGGTCAAATGCCCAAGGCCCTACTGTAACTATTGATAAAGCTGCCGAAACAAGCAGAGATCCAGCTCCGTCTCTCCACTGGGAAGCAGGGGTAATAACAGCTCCTTCCCTGAAACTGGGAGGAGCCAGAGAAATGAAGCTGTGCAGCTTACTCGATGAAAAATGATGGTTCATCTCCAGAGTGTCCTCACCCCAGGCCTGGGGGGTAAGGGAATACCTAACGTGCCCAAGGCCACACAGCCAAGAAGCAGTCAGCCTGGGAATTTAATCTGAGCCTTGATCCCCTAATGCACGTTGCTCTGTCTCTCTGCGTGGGGTTCTGCTTGCTGGTTTCTGCGGCCATCACTCACACACCTGGCTGTAAGGCCAAACTCGCCATCACCTCGGTTCCCTGCTGGAACCACTGGATCCCAGAGGCTGTGAGCTGGCCCCTTAAGGTGTGGGGAGCCTGCCCCCAGGTGCAGCCGTGTCCCTGGAGCTGGCAGCATCGTGGCTGTAGTGAGGAATGTCCTCTGGGGAGATTTTGTGTCTGGCGATAGACCTGTGGGCTTGATTTAGCTGTCTGCCTCTGCTCCACCCAGAGCAGGCGGTGCACAGCTGCAGAGTGGATAAAAAACCAGAGAAAACCAGAGGAGTCCATGGGAGCTTGTGAGGGGCGTAGGAAACTTGAATCTGAAGAGCATTTTTTGGTGCCAGGCCTGTGATCTCAGGGGATACACGAAGCAAGCCTATCAGGTCACATACCCGTTTTACAAGAGTAAGAAACTGAGGCTCATGGAGGTTAGGGAACCTGACCAGGAGGCTAGTCGAAGGAACCGAGGAGCTCTGCTCGCCGTGGGGAAGGGCCTCCCGGGGCCACAGCCCCCGCCCTGAGCTTCCTGTGGGGCCAAGCCCTGGGGGTTCCATGCCCTTTGCCCCGGCCCTGCCAGTCTGCCTGTCGTCAGAACCCAGGCCCGTTCATGGAGCTCTCAGCTATGCAAGCTCCCTGTTTCCAGTTGGTGGGAGACTTCTTGCATTAGCCTGTCCAGGGGCCCAGTACCCTGCAGAGCAGACCCCCGGAGGCCCCCAGGATCTCCCTTTGGTGTGGCTGGTATGGTTGAGCCAACATCCCCTGCCTTCTGTGTGTCTTCCTACTGCCTCTACCTTGCCTCTGCCCATCCAGCTGGTCCCGCCCAGGTCTTGCCTGCTTCCAAGGCCTTTTTTGATGCCCCAGCCCTCAGAGCACCCTCTTTTTCTGCTGCCTCAGAGCCCAAGTGGTTCCCAGCGGTGGTGAGCTCCACCCTGGCTCTGTGCAGCATGGCCTTGCTCCCAAAACATCCCATCTGGCTGCCTGTCAGGAGGACTTCCGGAAGATGCCCCTCCGGGGCACCTGGAGACGTCAGAGAGGTGTCATGGGGCTTCCTCTCTCCTCAGGCCCCTCCAATGCACTCAGCCTGAGGGCTGAGAGCAGGACCCTGGGCCCCGTCCCTCAGCAGCTAAAGGCTGCTGTCGTGTGTGGTGACCCAGTGGCCTGGAGGGGGGCTGAGCTGATGCGGCCACGGGTCTGCGTCTCAGGGCCATGCATGCGGGAGCACGCTGCTGCCTGGTGTGCCGGATGGGAGATGAGTGGGCCGGTCTAGTCCTTTAATCCCAGCCCTCTCGGGGACTGAGGTTCAGTGTTCTGCGCCCTGCTGTGCTCATGAGGCAGGAAGGAGGGGGCTGTTCGTGGCCGGCCCTGACCCCTCGCCTGGGGTCTACTGAGGGCAGAGCGTCCTGAGCTGACCACATGCACCGCTGCCTGTGCCGCCTCCCGGTGGCCTTCTGGAGTCTCTGGTCCCCTCCCAGTGGTGCTGTCCTCGTGGACACACTGCCTGGGCTACGCTACCTGCTGCCACAGTTCTCAGTGGGAATCACTACAGTGTCCCAGGGAAGACTCAGACCCGCCTTTTCTGGCCCTGACAGGAGAGCAGTTGGAATGCTTGATTCGTTCACGATGTGGTAATAATGCGCAATCTGTTACTTTGCTGTTGCTGCCATTGATTCTCCACCGTACCTATTATCACCAGAGTCACTTCAGATGGGTGATTTCAAAAACACATATCCGGGGGCATTATGGTGGGGTTATTGCAGTGGCTACTAGGTAGGGAATCAGGAGACCTGAAACCTACGCCTGCTTTTATATGTCTGTGAATTATTTACCTTACTTTTTTTTGTTGTTGTTGGACTTGTCAGTATCATCTACACTGTTCAGAACAGAAATTTCCAAACAAACTGGTTTCAATAATAACACACTTGAAAAAGGAAATTTGCTGGTTAACATAAATGAAAACTCCTGTGGCTATGTAAGGCTTCAGGTATGGGTTGATCCAGTGATTAGCAGCAGCTGCAGGCTCTGGTGCCATTCTGTCATTCCTGTCGCCCTTCCTCATGTGGTACAGTGGTTGCGGCCCTGGCAAGGCACCAGAAGCAGTTGTAGCAATCCCACCCTGCCTCTCCTCACACCCCTGGTCCAGAGCAGAGGGTGCCTGCCGCCCCTCACCCCTAGCAAAAGCCTTGATGTTCACACTGATTGGCCCATCTGAGGTCTCAGGCTGAACCCCAAATCAGTCGCCATGGCCAGAGAGATGGGATGTGCTGATTGGTTCAGCCTGGAACACAGATCCCACCCCCAAAACAGCAGGGAGGCTATTTCCCTGGACCGTGTGAAGAGGTCCGGAAGGAGGGAGGTGGTGATGGGTGGAGAGGAGGCAACAGCTACCCACTTTATCTTTGTTTCAGATATGTCGTTTAGCCTTCATCTCTACTCCTTCATTTAGAAAACAAGAGAATTTGTCTAAAGTCCTTTCTAACACTGACATTCTGGACCTATCGGTCGTCTTTATCTTCCACACTGAATCACTGAGACCAGAGGAATAGCGAGAAGTGGCCTTGCACTATCGACAGCGAAGGGTTTTCTGCTCCAAATGTAGAAACCATATCTTCACCGGCAACCAAACAGTCACTGTGTCCTTTATCTGCGCAAGGCCAAGTACTGCCACTGTGTGAGTGTAAGACCCAGCCCCTGGCCTCGAGGGCCTTATGGGTAAATCCGTGGCATTCAACAAGCATTTACTGAGCACCTACTGTGTGCAATGCAAATTACAGACAACAGTGACATCTTCCGGGTGTGAGATTTCCACTTACTAAGTCAGTCCTGTGGGGCTGACAGATGTCACTAGACAAGGACAACAGAGGGCAGGGCAGAATGGAGCTGGTGCAGCAGTGACAGCCCTTGCTGTCCCAGGCAAGGGCGCTGGCTGGGGTGTGAAACGATTACAGTGGAAATGGCTTGGATGTGCTTTGAAGGCAGAGCTGGCTACAGTATTTACAAAGTTAGGTGCAACATGAAAAGGCAGGACTCCTGTTTAAAAGACAGGGAAAGGGACTTTCCTGGTCGTCCAGTGGTTAAGACTCTGCCCTTCCAATGTGGGGGGTGTGGGTACGATCCTTGGTTGGAGAACTAAGATTCTATATGCCATGCAGCCAAGAACTAAAAAAGAAAGAAAGAAAAGGCAGGAAAAAGTGTCACTAAGGATACTAAAACTTAAAGCTTTTTCCTTTCTTATTCCTTTCTCTCTCAACTTGTCACGGTGTCTACTTGTTGGCCACTTAATGTCATTTTAAGTAATGACAAGTAAACACTTCATATGATGCAAATAAACTTATCTACAAAACAGAAACAGACTCTCAGACATAGAGAAGAGACTGGTGGTTGCCAAGAGGGAAGGGGAGGGCGAGGAAGGGAAGGGGAGGGCGAGGAAGGGAAGGATTAGGAGTTTGGGGTTAGCAGATGCAAGCCATTATATATAGAATGGATAAACAAGGTCCGACTGTGTAGCACAGGGAACTATATCCAATCTCCTGGGATAAACCATAATGGAGAAGAATATGAAAAAGAATGTATATCTATGTATAACTGAATCACTTTGCAGTACAGCAGAAATTAACATTGTAAATCAACTATACTTCAATTCTTTAAAAAGTAAACATTTTAAACGATGAGCATGCATTTTACTGTTCATCTCTAGACTGTGCCAGGCCAGTTTTAAGCGTAAATAGAAGAACATTTAACTCACAGGCAGAATCACCAGGATTACACCAGTTTGTGTTTCAGAGTTAGTCCATGCATATGTATTTCATTTTTACCAGAGCAGCGGAAACGCAGCCCAACACTCACTCAACTGTTTTTATTTCACTTCTTGATATGCACACACTCTACCAACATGCTCTACCTTCAGCTTCCTGTTGGAAGGAAGAGGGACCCGGGGCTGCGTTATTGTTCCCTGTGCTTCAGGCCTCACATCCAGCACGCCAGTTTGGCAGGTCCAGGAAAGGGACAGGGTAAGAAGCAACGTGAAGACTCCTCAGCCGTCCCTGTTTCCTGCATGCCATGGCCTTCTCTTTGCATTGGGAGCGAGCTCTGGCTCAAGAGGAAGCCATGGCCTTTCAGGGCAGTCCACGCCTCCATGGACTCCCCTGGTCCTGAGGGGCACTAATCCATCTGCCCACCCCCCAGCATTGGATTTAACCCACAAAACACAACATCAAAGACCAAATTACTGAGGACTTCCGCATGGCAGCCCAGAGCGTTAACCCAAGTGTGGGGCCCTTCAGTGAGGGACCCTGGGTGACCACACGGGGAAGATGCCCATGGGGCAGGCTCTGCTGGAAGGACAGGAATTTGTCCAGGGAGAGAGATGGTGAGAAGGCATCCAGGGTGAGCAGAGGACAGGCTTCGGCAAAGATACCAAGGTAGGAATTCTCCCGGTAGAGCTGGCGGGGGGAAAGGGGGAAGAGTCTGATTGGGGATGGGGCTCCACCACGGCCGGTGGTCAGCCAGGAGCCAGCCGTCTGCAGGGAGCCGTACACCGGGAAAACCTCAGTGTCACCATCAGTCCTGGGCCGTGATCAAGAACGGGGCTACTCATAAGCCCTCTGTGTTGCCTTAAATTGGCTCCTCCCTGGGAGTAGGGGCTGGTGGTGCACTTCCTCTCCCTGGACTGTTTGCCCCTGAGTGTCATTATTTGCTGAATTGGACCAACCCCAATGATCCCAAGCTCCTTAATAAAGGGGTCAGTGTTACACTATATTTCAGAACTGCCCTTTAGTGCCAGACATCAGAACTTCAATAAAAATTTTATGGAAGGAAGAAAAGAGAACTCATTCTTTGGGAATTAAGCTTTTTTTTTTTTTTTTTTTGGAATTAAGCTTTTTTAAAAAAATTGAAGTACAGCTGACTTACAATGTTGTGTTAGTTCCAAGTGTGCAGCAAAGTGATTCATCTATCTATCTATGTTATACATATTTTTTTCCATTATAGGCTATTACAAGATATTGAATATAGTATGTGCTATATAGTAGGCCCTTTTTGTTTATCTATTTTATATATAGTGGTGTGTGTGTATGTTAACCCCAAACTCTTAATTTATCTCCCAGGAACGATGCTTAAGTGTTTTAATTCAAGTAATGAACTTTTTTGAATTTTAAAGTTTCATCTTGAAAATGATCCATTCCTCCCATTATCCATTCATTTTGACAGGCTTTCCCTTTAGTAGACAACAGGGAACCACACCTGGACAGAGGAGTGATTGCTGACTAACGGTGGGATGGGTGGGTCTTACTGCTTCTGGCTGACATCATCCTGAAAGCCTCAGGAGAGATACAGACAAGGGCCCTCCTATGATGGTGACTGCATGTGACGAGGTCCGGAGAGAGCGAAGGAAGCGGGTGAATGGGTTGTAAAGTGAAGATAAATAGAGAGGATAAACTAACCCTAGAGAAGCCCAGAGCAGCCTGAGGTCCACACAGCCCTGCTGGCCTCGACCCTCGGATTATTTCCAAGCTGTAGTGAGGCCGGGTGAGCAACTGAGACACTGGCACAAATTGTCCCTGGAGTTCTCTGGGAGAGAAAGAAAGAAATATTTACAAGCCTTCTGTGAACACGTCACATGGTTAGAAAGAGCAAGGAGGGACAGCCTTTGTCAGATTATATGTTGGCCTAACACTGTGTACCACCAAACAATTAACTAAAGATGTGAAGTTTCCCTGACTTGGTTTTCAAAATTCCAGTGCAATATAAACACTTTAATTCTTGGTGGATTTTTTCCCCCAATTTTCCTCCAGATGTTTGGAGGGGTGCAGATACCACAGTACGTAAGTGTGTTTAAAAGGCCACTAAATTAGGCAAGTGGGTGTGAGGGTGAGACCTTCTGCCAGCCTGCCCTGGGACAGAGGTACAGCCTGGACCATGAGGGGTCTTGCACCTTCGGAGTGGGGGGGTGGGGTTGGGGAGCTGGGCTGGAAGTTTCTGGAACAGCCAGGCGCTAGACAGTGAGGAATGTACCCATGAGGCTGACACCCGCCTGAGCTGTCAGAATTCACACCCTGGAAATGTAGGCAGGGGCCGAGGGCGGAGGAGGACGTGTGTACGTGGGGATGTGCAGAAAGACACTGCGTGTCCCTGGGGGCAGCTGTGGCCCGCATTGGGCTGGAGTGGAAGGAGGCAGGGCATGGCTCTGGAATCCTCACTTCAGATGTCAGCTCTGGGGGGTCTGCGCTGCTGCCTGGATGGGGAAGCTGACAAGCAGCGGTTACATCACTGTCCAGAGGCTTGATGGAAACTGACTCATGCCGCCCGCTAAGTGCCTTTTATGCCTCATGGCCCTGGGGCCAAACGAATCTGCTTGATGATGTGTTACCCGGACAGCTGAACAGTCCGAGGAAGAAAGAAAAAGTTGTCCTTGGTAGTTTTAACTCTGAGGTTAGGGAGGGACAGCAAAAAAAACACCCCAAACTACCAGCAAGTAAATGAAACAAAGTCAGCCTTGCTGGGGAGGGAGGGAGCTTCCTTGCCTGCCTTCTCCTTTCGAAGCACAGGCCAGGTGGGGCCCAAAGCATCCTGGCTCAGAAGATCCCTTGCTGCTGGGGAGGCAGAAGCCATTAAAGATGACATATGGCTGTCAAAGGCTGCTCTCAAAGGCGCGCAGGCCCCAAGAGGGCCCCTGCCCACCCGAAGCACCTCTTTGGTGTCACGCTGTCCCTGGCCGTTTCCTGGGGTCATTCGCCGGCTTTGATATCCTGGTGGTAGACTTACCTGGGTTTCCACCTTTGAGACTGGGCCCCGGGGAGCTGTCAGCTCATTTACGACTGTCAAGCCCCAAGATAAGGCGCCCCCAGATCAGGGTCACTTCCTTATACTCCAGGGGGCCCTGAACTGAGCATAAATGTGTCAAACACCTGCAGCCCAGAGCTGAACAGCTCTCAGAGATGTTGACCCGCTGGCCCCAGCCTTCACCGAGCTCAGCCTGCCTGCCAGGAGATAGAATTTTTCCTCCTTGTAGCCAGGGAAACTGAGGCCCAGAAGTAGTCAGGAGTCACTGTAGGAACCACTAGAGAATGGCAGCCAGGAGCCTGGACCTTGAGCTTGGAACCAAACTGACATACCCGACCTCCACTCACTAGCCAAGTGACAGTCAATCCATCTAAGGTCCATTTGCCCATCTGTAAAATGGACAGATGTGTCGTATCACCTTCTCAGAACTTGGCTGTGAGCTTCAATGGGGATTCTGAGAAATTTCTTGCTGTCTCAGCTTTTTATACTGTGAAGGAATTGCTTTCTGGGGCAGCCAGGCACCTGAGTCCCAAACTCCAGCTTAAACCTCGTGGGCTTAAGGACTTTTAGAATTTTGAGTCCAGCAAGAAGAATTTGCCCATAGAATCCCAAAGAGAGGTGGAGGGAAGGCTTTGGGACATCCAGATGGTTCATGAGGACGGGGAGGTACAGTAACACAGGGGCTGGGGGACTGGCCTCACAAATGCAGAAATGTTCTGGTGACCACAGCTGTTGTGGAAACGGCTTCCCTGGTGCCTGGGACTTCGAAGAGCAAGCATGGGGGCCCTTAGCTACAAGAGGGACCCTCTGGTCAGCTGGCTTAGAGCAGGTGTGGCTACCAGCAGGAGATGCCCTCCAAGGACAGGCAACGCTGATGTGGGCAGGAAGCTGCCTGGCAGGCCTACCCCATAGCTGCCAGCCACAGCTGCCCGGGGATGCCACTATCCACCACGCAGCAAACCACCAGTTGTGACTTCTTGGGAGACCTCCAAAGCCCTCCCAACATTCCTCAAAGGCTTAGGAAGGGGCCAAGAAGGCCCAGTTTATGAGTGGGGTGTCTTGAAACTGATTTAATCATATGCAGATAAGTGAATGGGGCATTTCTTGTGTCCAGGTATCACAGAGGTGTTCACATGTTTCACCCACATAAAGAGTGGGCACACAGTCTAGGACAGACAGGCCTTCAGCAAATGTCTTGCACATGACTCTTGA